>NW_004443957.1:19612285-19614812 GCF_000243295.1 Trichechus manatus latirostris | reverse complement strand
AAAGGGACAAAATCAAAACATTAGCTACACAATTCAAACAAATAGAAAGAGAACAGCAAAAGAAGCCCACAGCCATCAGAAAAAGGAAATAATAAAGATCAGAGCAGAAATAAATGAAATAGAGAATAGAAAAACAATAGAGTCAAGAAAACCAAAAGTTTGTTCTTTGAAAATATCAACGAAATCAACAAACCACTGGCCAAACTGACAAAACAGAAAGGAGAGGACACAAATAACCCAAATAAGGAATGAAATGGAGGACATTACATTAGACCAAACTGAAATAAAAAAGATCATAACCATACTCCAATAAATTTGAAAACCTAGAGGAAATGGACAAATTTCTAGAAACACACTACCTACCCAAAACTCTTGCAAAATGATGTTGAAAATCTGAGCAGATTCATAACAAGAGAAGAGATGGAAAATGTAATTTAAAAACTCTCAACAAAAAAAAGTCCTGGTCCAGATGCCTTCACTGGAGAATTCTACGAAACATTCAGAGAAGAGCTTACACCAGTACTACTTAAACAATTTCAGAACATAGAAAAGGAAGCAATACTTCCAAATTCATTCTATGAAGCCAGCATAACCCTGATACCAAAACCAGGCAAAGATGCTGCAAAAAAAAAAAAGAAAATTACAGACCAATATCTCTCATGAATATAGCTGCAAAAATTCTCAACAAAATTCTAGCCAATAGAATTCAGCATCATATCAAAAAAATAATACACAACAACAAAGTAGGATTCATATCAGCAGTGCAAGAATGGTTCAACATTAGAAAATCAATCAACATAATCCACCACATAAATAAAAGAATCACATGATCATCTCAATTGATGCAGAAAAGGCATTTGAGAAAGTCTAACACCCATTCCTGATAAAAAAAAAAACTCTCAGTAGAATAGGTATAGAAGAAATTCCTCAACATAATAAAGAGCATCTATGCAAAACCAACAGCCAGCATCATTCTTAATGGAGAGAGGCTGAAAACATTCCCCTTGAGAACAGGAGCAAGACAAGGATGCCCTTTATCACCACTCCTGTTTAACATTGTGCTAGAAGTCCTAGCTAGAGCCATAAGGCAAGAAAAAGAAATAAAGGGCATATAAATTGGTAATGAAGAAGTAAAACTGTCTCTATTTGTGGATGATACTATACTATACATAGAAAACCCAATAGACTCCAGAAGAAAACTACTGGAACTAAAAGCAAGATTCAGCAGAGTAGCAGGATACAAGATAAACATACAAAAATCAGTTGGATTCCTATACACCAATAAAGAGAATTACAAAAAGGAAATCAGGAAAACAATACCATTTATAATAGCCCCTAAAAAAATAAAATACTTAGGAATAAATCTAACCAGGGATGTAAAGGACCTATACAAAGAAAACTACAAAACACTATTGCAAGAAACCAAAAGATACCTACATAAATGGAAAAATACATCATGCTCATGGATAGGTAGACTGAACATTGAGAAAATGACAATTCTACCAAAAGCAATCTATAAACACAATGCAATCCCAATCCAAATACCAACAGCATTCTTTAAAGAGATGGAAAAACTAATCATTAACTGTATGGAAAAGGAAGAAGCCCTGGATAAGTAAAGCACTATTGAAGAAGAAGAATAAAGTAGGAGGACTAGCACTACCTGACCTCAGAACCTACTATATAGCTACAGTAGTCAAAACAAGCTGGTACTGGTACAATGACAGATACATTGACCGACGGGACAGAATTGAAAATCCAGATGTAAATCCATTCACCTACGGTCACCTGATCTTCAGCAAGGGTCCAAAGTCCATCAAATGGGGAAAAGGCAGTCTTTTTAACAAATGGTACTGGCAAAACTGGACATCCATCTGCAAAAAAATGAAACAGGACCTATACCTCATACCATACACAAAAACTAAGTCAAAATGGATCAAAGGTCTAAATATAAAGATCATAGAAGAAAAAATAAGACCAATACTAGAGGCCCTCATACAAAGCATTAAGAGGATAGAAACCATAACCAACAACACACAGACTACAGAAGATAAACTAGATAACTGGGATCTTCTAAAAATTAAACACCTATGCTCATCAAAAGACTTCACCAAAAGAGTAAAAAGAGAACTTAAACAGACTGGGAAGAAATTTTTGGCTATGACAAATCCGAAAAAGTTCTAATCTCTAAAATCTATAGGAAAATCCAACACCTTTACAACAAAAAGACAAAAAATTCGATTAAAAAATGGGCAAAGGAAATGAACAGACACTTCACCAAAGACATTCAAGCGGCTAAAAGACACATGAGGAAATACTCACGATCACTACCCCCCATTAGAGAAGTGCAAATCAAAACCACAGTGAGATACCATGTCACCCCAGCATTACAGGCACAAATAAAAAAAAAAAAAAACAGAAAATAACAAATGTTGGAGAGGCTGCGGGGAGATTGGAACTCTTATGCACTGCTGGTGGGAATGCAAAGTGGTACAACCACTTTGGAAAACGATATGGTGTTTCCTTA
>NW_004443957.1:19566963-19611372 GCF_000243295.1 Trichechus manatus latirostris | reverse complement strand
ACAAAATTCTAACTCACAAAAAAAGACCAGACTTACTGGCCTGACAGAGACTGGAGAAACCCCGAGAGTATGGCCCCCAGAAACTCTTTCAGTTAAGTAATGAAGTCACTCCTGAGGTTCACCCTTCTGCCAAAGATTAGGCTGGTCCATAAAACAAAACGAGACTAAAGGGGCACACTAGCCCAGGGGCAAGGACTAGAAGGCAGGAGGGGACAGAAAAGCTGGTAATAGTGAACCCAAGGTCGAGATGGGAGAGTGTTGACATGTCATAAATCTATATGTGTACTAACAGTTTAATGAGAAGCTAGTATGTTCTGTATACCTTCATCTAAAGTACTATAAAAAAATCATATCGTTCTTATTCATTGACGTATCTGTTTTCCTCTCTAGACTGAGCTCTATGAGAGGAGGGGCTTTCTCTTTTCATCTTTCTTTGGCTAGACACTAATAGTGTTTACACAATGTCTAAACTCTGTAAATGCTGAATGAATTGTTCTTTCAATTAATGATTGTTCTTTCAAGAGACTATATTAGGTCTTTTTTTTTTGGTTAATCATACACCCTAGCATGGATTTATTGAATGATTACATATTTTTTAAACCATCTGCGTGCAAGAAATTGAGGTAGTGGAAATTTCCCAATTGATTCTATTTTCCACAGCCACACATACTGTTGGTGACAAGGGGTTTGCCTATGATAGGGTTTGCCATTAACAAGACAGTCTTAATGTGGTATGGAGGCAAGCCTTTCCATGTCCTTCCTTTTTCCATCCTACAATTTCTTCACTCTTGTTTGTTCCTTGTCACCTGTTCTGCTTCAAATTTTCTAATAATCTGGGAAGGATTTCAGCACTCCTTCCACATAATAAGAATATTCACTTGGGAACAAAAGAAATTATTGGATAATCCCACACTTCATGCTGACCTTCTCCCTGGAGGAGGTAAGGTGCACGGTGGCCTATCTTGCCTTACCTGTCTCATCAATGGAGCTGTGTCCTACCTCCAAATATCTGGCAGCAGAAGGTAGGAGGAGGGGCAAGAACAAGAGAGTGAAGGAAAACAAAGGGCATAAATAACTTAAAACCACATATGATGTTCCTGAATGGCTCAGGTCTGCTAACGATTGGAAAGGAGAGTGGTTTGCCTTATTTGGGGAGCTCAGAGCCTTGAAGACACAGTTCTCGCAGAGACTTACCAGTGTTGCTCATGTTGCCATGCTTTTCCTACCACTGTGATTGGTTAGGAGCAGAGAACGCCCCAGTCAACAGAACCCCACACAGTGAATCACAGTGACATCCCCTCTAAGGAGTTCCAGATTCCATCAGGCAGTGACCTACTTATCACTGGTGTAGCCCTTAATCTGAAGATAAATCTTTATCTTGCCTCATCTCCTGGAGCCCCTTGAATTTAGCAGACTCTTTCTGTACTTGCACCTTTAGTCCATACTATTTTGTGTGCACTGACAGGTACTTTACAATTTTGTCCACGGTCCTGAGCTTCAGTTCTCAGTCTCTTTAACTTAAGGGTATGCTTAAGTGGGGAAGAGATCTGTTTATTTTTAATGTATCCCCTGGGTCTAATATCCTTCTGGAAATTTAGAAAGTGCCCAATGAATGTCTAATGACTTGTTTCTCAAATAAGCTGGAAAATTCAACCTAATATGCAAGTTTTGTTTCCTATGCCCTCTCTTGCTTCCCAGATAATTTCACTCTGGTTGGCTGTAGGTTACTTCATTATCCATTAGCTTTAAGGTTGTTGTTTGCTGTTGAGTTGATTCCGACTCATGGTGACCCCATGTGTACAGAATAGAACGGCTCATAGGATTTTCAAGGCTGTGACCTTTTGGAAGCAGATCACCAGGCCTGTCTTCCAAGGAACCTCTGGGTGGGTTTGAATAGCTAACCTGGCAGCTCAGCTGGTAAACGAGCGCTTAACCGTTAACCCACCTGGCTTTAAGGAGGGAGAGAATAAACGTTAGCAGAATGCCTTCCAGGCGGCAGAAGTTATATTGGGTGTTTTGTATTTTGTTCTCATTCAATCCTATAGCCCTGCAAAATAGCGATTATTATCACCCCTCTGTTCATTGGAAGATAGTAAGTGGCAACACTGAGATTTGATCCTGACCTATTTAATTCAAGACCCCATGTTATATCAAATATGTCAATATTTCAAATACATCAGTAAATCAACCCTCTCCCCTCTTTTCAACTGAAGAATGCATTTTAACAGACTGAAAAAGAAAACCTCCTTGGTTTTGTTGTTACGTGCCACCGAGTAGATTCTAACTCATAGTGACCCCATGTGACAGAGTAGAACTGCCCCATAGGCTTTTCTTGACTGTAATCTTTATGGAAGCAGTTCACTAGGTCTCTCTCTTATGGACCTCTGGGTGCATCCAAATCACTGACCTTTTGGTTAGCAGCCGAGTGTTTAATCACTCTGCCCTCAGGGCTCTTAGTGGATCCTAGTGGGGATTGGTTTTATTATGTTTTGGTTGCCCAGACTCTGTACATTTTGAGAAAATTTTATGTATGCCTAAAACTACTCTAAAAATAAAGTGTACTTTTAAAAATCAGAAGGAAATCTCAATTCACATAAGTACAGGAAAAAAATAGCCCTCTTGGACCTCCTCACATGATCCATTTTTCTAAAATCCCACCACTTTTTATGTTTCTATGTTTAATTAGACTTTCTTTCCTATAGCTGCTGTAAAGGAAGAGATAAGCTATCTAGCTATATAGAAAGGAACTATGTGGGAAAATGGTACCTCACATATATAGGAATTTTACCAGAAGATTGAAACAAAGCCATTTAAAATGTTCATCAAATTATAGCATACTCAAGAACTGGAGATTTTCCCAGACCAGTTCTGACCACACATTTTCTATTTCCTGATCATTCTCCCATTCATCAAGAGCAATTGCTCTACAAAAGACAGAAGTGAGGAAGAGACAATATGAGAAGGGAGTTATATTTGTCTTTCATTTTAATTTTTCTTAATATGGTATAGTGTTTTTCAGCTGTATACTGGATCATGCTTATTTATAGAAGTCAACAGGACAAGCACAAGGAGAAGAGGAGAAAACTGTTATCCACATACAGTCCTAGAAATGAACAATTAAACAATTGCAATGGATAAGAAACTAAAGAGTTTTCTAGAATAGTCCCAATTTACCAAGGTCTAAAAGCTTTATGAGTTGGAAAGTTGGAACTCAGCACGAATTTGCTCACATAGACCGATTTGTGACTAGACAGAAATGTTCAGAATAGTTTTAATATAGAAAGGTAACTTTTGTTCTCCTTCCTTCCTTCCTTCTTTCCTTTCTTTCTTTTCCTTTTTATTGCCCTAAAAGGAATGGAAGTTTAAACTCTTCTTCACTCCAAGGGCAGGTAAATCACTTTGGTTTAATCCAAGCTTTGGGTCTGATTTACCACATTTGGACATCCTTCCTTGCAATGTCCAAGGATACTATAAATAAGTCCAAGAAAAGGTGTCCTGGACACTTAGCGGGTCAGGTTGTTGTTACGTGCCACCGAGTAGATTCTAACTCATAGTGACCCCATGTGACAGAGTAGAACTGCCCCATAGGCTTTTCTTGACTGTAATCTTTATGGAAGCAGTTCACTAGGTCTCTCTCTTATGGACCTCTGGGTGCATCCAAATCACTGACCTTTTGGTTAGCAGCCGAGTGTTTAATCACTCTGCCCTCAGGGCTCTTAGTGGATCCTAGTGGGGATTGGTTTTATTATGTTTTGGTTGCCCAGTCTCTGCTTACCTTTCTACTTGGGGTGAGAAATCACTGTGCAAGTCTTGGAGGGACTTTCTCCTACTATGGAGGCCAGATGGGGCCAGACACTCCCTCTCCCTGCCCCTGTCAGCAAGGACATGGACATCTGTCCTAGACCCAGTAAATCAGATCCTCCATCCAGAACTTTTCTTCTTGAAGGGGTGGCTCAAAGACTCAGGGGCAATTAGAGATTATCCATGGTGGTGCCTATGGCAGCAAATACTCAATGGCAGTGGTGCTAGCAGTAGTGGTACAAGTGCCTGGTGGAGATGGCCAAAAATCCTGGAAGAAGATGCTGTAGTTTAAAATGGATTTTCTGGTTTCAGTGGGAGGTGGTGCTAAGCACCGAAGACAAAGAGTATGTGGTTGTCATAACAGGCAGCTATGACAGTGTAAATATCAAGAAGGTCCAGCCCACATATTTTTTGTGGTGACTATTGATCACAGGGCCCCTGATACCAAAGCATATGGGCAACCCACTAAGATACTACTTGAGAACACAAATTCCATGAGGGCAGACTTTTTGACTGCTTTATTCAGTGACGTATCTCAAACATCTAGAACAATTCCTACCACATGAAAGTGCTCCATAAATATTTGTTGAATAAATGAATTAATAAATACAAGCCTCAAAGCAGCCATCATGATAGAGAATCAGGCCCCTCATTAAATTGTCAGACCTGAGTCAGGCCTAGACGCTCAAATAAAAAGAAAGCATTATGCCCTTTACGTAGAACCTTGCAGTATTTTTGCAAGTGTTTACTGTGAATTTTCCTCCTATTTTTTTCCAAAAGGACATGTTGCCATTTCCAGGGTAACTGCACTGGGATAAAGGAGATATCCAGGCCTTTGAAATCATTGGATGCTAGGTCTGAACCAATAATAGCTAGTAAGTATAAGATATGAACTCAAGTCTATCTAATTAAAAAAACAGTCTTTCCTATATTTTTCTGATGATAATAATTACACCTGGGGCACTTGTATGAAATATAGGCTCCCAAGTCCCACCTCAGCCCTTCTAAATCAGAATTGAAAGAGGAAGAACCTGGGAATTTATATTTTTAATTATCATGCACATTTGGGGGACATCTGGTATCCTTTCCTTTTGGGGACTGGAAGGTATTAAAAGGATCAGGTATCCAGCCGTTACTCAATTCAAGCCTCTAGCCAGGAATGTTGGCTTTTCATCATCGCCATTGTTGGGGAGACTCCCATGTGGTAATGGCTCTAACAGCCTCTGCAAGCTGTGGGGAAGATGGTGGGGCATCACTTAGGCTGTAGAATGACTTCACACAGCTTGACTAAAGACCAGTCTGAAAGCATACCACCTCAAGGAATATGGGAATACATCAGTGCTGTATGTGCCATTCTTTTAGAAAGACACCTCAATTCTTTCTTTTGCCCAGGTTGTGACAGCCCTTTTCCAAAGGAAGTGATAATCCAAGAAATAAAATAAAATTACAGAACCATCCAGAGTTTTACCATGAGCTCTCTTAAGGTGTGTGTGTGTGTGTGTGTGTGTGTGTGTGAGTGTGGGTGTGTGTTACACGGTCTAATGAATAAGGTAATTATAATTGATTGAAGAAAAATACCAGGCAGTAAGGAAAACACCTCTTCTCACCCAAATCACTTTCAAAAACAGTGCCTGGTCTTTACAGATACTAAAGCAAGTATGGAGTCCCTGTGTGGTGCAAATGGTTAACACGCTCTGCTGCTAACAAAAAGGTTGGAGGTTAGAGTCCACCCCGAGGTGTCTTAGAAGAAAGGCTTGGCTGTCTACTTTGAAAGATTAGCCATTGAAAATCCTGTGGAGCGCATTTCTACTTCAGCGCAAATGAGGCTTCCATGAGTCAGAATCAATTCCATGACAACTAGGAAAAAAAAAGAAAAGCAAGTATAACACCTTTCCAACTGTGATATTTTATTGGCTATTCATTATTAACAGCATTCCTTACAACTCCAAAATTCCTTTCTTTCAGGGAACAGACTTTTTAGACATTATATAAGCTTCCCAACAGTCCTGGGAGTTTTAAATTCTTTTAACCCTCTCTTCTCTCAATAATTTTTGGCTACATTATTAAGGTTTCTAGGGTTGCTGGACTTTCATCTCAATATTCACTTCCTTTCAGAAGAGGACAAGAGAAACGTAAGAGTAGGGTAAAGAGAAAACCGAATGTTTGACAGTCCTATGACTTCATGGTGAGGAAGGGAATCCAAACCTCCAAGAGGTTGTTGTTTTAAGTGGACAGAATATATAGTGAATATTACTTAATACAATTACATCAAATGTAATAGCTTATAAAACCCTTAGGAGCTGAGTTTAGCAACGCTAAATTCATATTACAGTGGGAGAGGACAGGGTGGGGTGGAGAGAAACAAAAATCACATACCTAGAGCTTATTACACAAATCAAAAGTTGGATGACAATGAATTGAAGTAGCTGCCACCTTTCCAATCTGTTCTCTCAAACGGACACCCTATTTTAATAAATCACAAGAGCTAGTGATTGGATGAACTCAGCTGCAAGAAGATGGCATGGAGGAGGTGGTACTCTAGGTAGCGTTTAAACACTCTGCAATTCATCTTTGTGCCTCTAGTGCCTGGCACATAGTAGGTGCTTAATAATATTTGTTGAATTCAACTAAGAAGCGAATGTGAAGGCAATTTGGAAAACTTTTAAGTCCTGTGCAAATGTAAAAGTCTAAAAATTGTCTCATTGGGGGCTCAGGACACTGAAAGGGGCTGAAGGAGAGACCAAGTAAATAACAAAGTCATTGACCCAGTGTTAACTTAAAAACGTTCTCTATATAGTATCGACAGACCACAGCCTTCTCTTGGGCAGAACTGTGCCTCCAGGTCCAGAACTTCATGTTTGTCAGTAGTTGGTTACTAGCGGTTGGTTACATAACACAAAAGCAGATAGAATTTATATCTTACCCCCAACACTGTCGATATAAAAGATTTCAATACAAAGCCTTCAGAATGGTGGTCAATGCAGTAAATAGAATTTTTAAAAGACAGAAGGGGTGCGATTTTAGCCGGAGTACGGGGTTCAAAGAGATCCCTAGGTGGCTCAAACAGTTTGCTACCTGTTTGAACCAGCCAGCAGCATCACAGAAGAAAGGCCTGGCAATCTACTTCTATAAAGGTTATAGCCAAGAAAACCCTATGGAGCTCAGTTCTACTCTGCAGCATCTGGGCTCACCATGAGTCAGGGGCCAACTCGACGGCAGCTGACAACAACAACAAAGGCTTCAAAATGCTATTAGCGTATATTAGACTTTGGTGCAGTTATACTATAATAACACAGATAGAGAATAAAAACTCAACGACTGGAAAGTCTTCCACTCAAGTAGTCTGTTTAAATAACAGGTCATTTCATGGAAAGATAATGAGTCATAAGAAGTAGAATCTTTTGTGACTAGCTACTGGTTAAATCCTGAGCAAAGTTTTTTTTTTATTTTTATTTTTATTTTTTTAAGCCTCAGGATATGACCAAAAGAATCTATCCCAACAGTTGTAAGGTTGTCTTGGAGGGTCCCTACTGGTCAGATATTCTTTGACCTATAATAAGTATTAGAGCTCTAAGTTTTGGGCAGAGAAGCCTTGACTAATTGGAGACAGTAATTTTACCCCTTTTGGTTGGGTGGGTAATTTAAAACACAAGTACATGAAAAGAAAGTTTCCTTTTTGTTTAAGTTTTTTTCATACGAAAATATACTTTAAAATTTGTGTATCCTGTTTATTTTATAAGATAAAAATCTTATAATTTATTTTGCATTTATTTTAAAATCTGACTTATTAAATTTACAGGAGTTTTTTAGGTCCTTAGGAGAATTCAGGTATTTGAAATATTTATAAGAATCAGGTACTTTAAATTCGTAATTAAAATGTTAAAGAAATTTTGATAAATTAAACATTAAAATAATATTATCTGTTTAGGAAAATTTGGTTTATCAAATGCATGAGTTCATTGAAAAATAATAAAGAACAAGTGAAAGCAAGTTTTATGTAAAATTACTGAATTTATAAATAGTTCTACAGGTCAATTTTTAAAGTTTAAAAATTGGTTTATTAAATGTATACCTTAATCAGTCTCTATGATGTGTTGTCTGTCTCTCAGACCATCTCCTGCAGCACCTGCATCTCGAAGATGTGACATCATGCTCCTGGCTGAGCAGAGCTTGTCGTACGAGAGTGTTTCCGGGCTCTGGGGACTCAGAGAAGCCTCGGGAAGGAGGTCGGAAAAGGCTCTGGCATATGTATAGCCACTTGCCTTCCTCAAGGCCCACGAAACCAACTAACCAAATCCATTGCCATTGAGTCAATTCTGACTCATAGTGACCCTATAGGACAGAGTAGAACTGCCCCATAGGGTTTCCAAGGAGCAGCTGGTGGATTCCAGCTGCTGACCTTTTGGTTAGCAGCTGAACCCTTAACCACTGTGCCACCAAGGCTTCTCAAGGCCCTTAAGGATGGTTAATACCAACAATAACAACACCGACAACCACAAAGGAGTAGACTTCTGAATCAAACCACAAAAACATAAGGCAGAAAAAATAATGTATTTGATAACATCCAAATAAGGATTCCTGTTCAGCAAGGACACTATGGGACAAATATCAGATGGCAGAATGGGAAAAGATACTTGCAATGTTTCAAGTGAATGAGAAATTAACATTAGCGTGTAGAAGGAACTGCTGCAGAGCAGCAAGAAAAAAGACAGCAACCCCAAAAGAAAAATGGTCAGAGTATGGGCAGGAAACCCAAAATTCTGACACGCATGTGAGAAAATGCTAGAAAGTTATTGGTAACTGATCAGAGAAATGCAAAATAAAATGATGGTGAGTCATCCAGAGAAAATGTATGCCTTAATAACTTGAATATTTATTATAACATAAATAATTGTAAGCATTTTTTTTCTGGGTATAACATTCCCCCTCAACTAGTAAAAGCTCATTAATAATCATCTGCCTTCAAATTGAAAAGTAAATCATTGGACCCTTCAAAATATAACTTTGTCTGGCTACTCCTTAGCCACCCCTTCTCGGGGACCCAAATTTAGTAGTTTTCTCTGGTAACACAGGGCCATGAAATCTCCATCCCTGCAACTGCACTGCCCAGTGTGCGGTTGCTACTCTTCACTGTCTGAGTGAGGGAATGTACTAGATCTCAGAATGCCTGCCCTTCACTCTTCTGCTCAAGAAACTTCTGTTTATTCTTCAAAACCATACCAGGATTAAACAGACATTTCACCTGTGCTACAACTGAACCAGATACAAACTTCATTTACTCATTCACCAAGTATTTATTGCACAGTGGCTGTTAACAGTGGGCTCAAAAATAGCAATGACTGTGAAGATGGCACGGGACCGGGCAACATTTCGTTCTGTTATATATAAGGTTGCTATGAGTCGGAACTGACTTGATAGCACTTAACAACAACACATTATGTGATGAGTTCCTGGGTGGAGTAAATGGTTAATCGCTGGGCTACTAACCAAATGGTTGGTGGTTCGAACTCACCTGGAAGCACCTCGGAAGAAAGGCCGGGCATCTGCTTCTGAAAGGAAACCCTAGGGAGCAGTTCTACTCTGCACACATGGGGTAGCCATGAGTCGGAATTGGCTCAACAGCAACTGGTGTGGTTTTGGTTTTGTTATGTGATGGACGAAACTAGGGCATTTTGAAGATTTTTATAGAAGTTGAGCTCTACAAATTTTGAAACTGTTGCGATTTTCAGGTACACACACATATAATCTATGTATCTATACTGTATCGTCTTCATAAATTGAATTCTGTGCCTTATGTCTACATATCTAAGCTTAACAGAAAACAAAAGGACCTACATTATGCTTACTGGATGCTTGGGCAAACTTCGTTAGCTTATATATTTTTCTCGCTCTCCTCTCCACCCTTCTTTCACTTCTTTAAAATTGATGATGCAATACCAAAAGAAGTGCCCTTTCCGGGCTAATGTGAAGATGGTGCCCTCTGGTGGGCTGTGGTGAACATTACACCTTTCTCCCTGAAGCTCTACTCAGGTTTTTTGTTTTACCCTAAATTTATCTTCAGTTGGGTTTACTTTCCAACATGGTTAGGATTACTATCAGAGTGTTCATTCCGACTGTGATATGACTACAGAAAGGTCCTTATCATCCAAATAGTAAAGCCGTCCATTCCCCCATTATATCAGGCGTTAGTAATAATTCTTTGTAGCTTTGAACCAAAAACCAAAACCAAACCCATTGCCATCAAGTCAATTCCAACTCACAGTGACCCTATAGGACAGAGTAGAACTGCCCCATAGGCTTTCCAAGGCTGTAAATCTCTATGGAAGCAGACTGCCACGTCTTTCTCCTGCAGAGTGGTTGGTGGGTTCGAACTGCCGACCTTTCGGTTAGCAGCCAAGTGCTTCCAGTTAATATTTTTTTCTGGAAGATACATGTTGTGATACACCATAATATTTAAGACGACCTCAAAAGTTCTCAGAAAAGGGGCATACCAAAATGTGAACAAGTAGCTTTGGTATCTCCTCAACTTTTACCTTTGTAGAAAGATAATATCTTGCAATACTAACATTTGGGCTCTGATTTTCCACATCTTGTCTATGACTTCTCTCCTAGTTAGTCAAAAATATTCCCTCAAGATGAGTTCAGATTATGACAGCATGTGAAAAAAAGAAACAGTCAATACTTAGTTTTTTTTCTTTATTCCAAAATATGCTTTCAATACCAAAAAGAGGAAGCCTGAATGAAGCAGAAAACTGAGCTTCTGCCATAGCAACAGAATTGGAAAGAGTTGCAGGAAGAACAGACTGTCCACTGCCCCAACTCCAAGGAAACTAGACCCCAAGGAGGTTCAGCTGTGCTAGAGGAAGGAGCAGCTGCAAGACTAGGTCGAGGCTTGAAAAGATATCCAAGGTTGTGGGGAGGTACAAGGGGATGGAACTCAGGACAGTCTGTAAAGAGATAGAACCTACACAGAGAGACTGAGGAACTCTATCAGTCCAGGGACTAGAAGCAGCATGAAGCTGAATTAATACCTGAAGAATGCCTTATTTCTACCCAAAGGACTGTCTCCAGTCAAGAGCAGCACTATTCCTGATCATCCCACCAATGCAGAGAGTAACCTTTCCATGGAGATCTTGCTGGTTCCTCACTGAAAATCCAGCAAATGCATGCTACCTCACATTCTGACACTTTGCTGAACCCCATCTAAATGATACTGTGAAGTACTTCCTTCCTTTGCAATAACTTGGAATGCTCACAAGCCTCCAGAAACCAAAGGGTAGAGTCCCTGACAAGCAGACCACAACTCACATTGTTACACCTTAACTTGGTACAAGAAAATTAACAAGAAAAAGTAGGGTCAGAACCAAAGTAACACGGATACATCTAAGTCTTCTAAGGAACTAGAAGAAAAGGGGAAACTAGAAGGATGGTGACCTTCTAGAATCCCTGCCCCAGTCCTACTCTGTCCTAAGCCTAGATGTTGAGCTGTGACCAGGAGTGAAGGAATCTAGACATATTCTCCATATCCTGGAGAGAAGCAGAAGGGATAGTATAAAGACATTTCTTTTGCAGATCCCCAAGAATATAACTCTGCTCCTCTGAATCTTACACTTGACAACCAGCTATAGCATTATATTACATAAGTAAATATCCAGCTACCTTAAGCCAGTTCCTTAAGCCTTTTGAATTTTAGATTATTCATCTGTAAACCCTACCCAATGGTATGGTTGAAAGGATTAAAAAGAAAATCATGCAGAATAAACAAGCCGTTAGATTTTATTACACATGTGAACCACAAAGATGTGTATTCAGGTGAGTCCTCTTCTTGGAAATGGATTCAAGCACATACAGAGCAATGGTTTGATCTGCCCAGGTAAAAGAATCTGACACACTCCATGATTCAGGAAACAGGGGTGGAGAAACCCTGGAAGCAGACATGCCCTTTTGAGCTTCCACTATGTGCATGGTGTTGCTATGTCCTATTAGACTCTGCAGAGATAATTGCCTTTAAGGATCTGACTTTTTGTTGATGAATCATAAAGTAATCAAATGCAAAATCTCAACAGTTCAATGCGTTTTTATGTAGTCAAAATAACAGTTCAGATTTTGTATGAATGTTGAAGAGATCCGGGCCTAGAAAGTATGAGGCTATGACTATATTGGTGGGTAGAAATAATATGATGTACTAAAGAATGTGATTGGTGGTTGGTATTCTGCATGGTGGGGAAAGGGATGTTTATAAAGGCTCAAAGACAGAGTATAGTAAACTTAAAGTTCTCATCGGAGGGGAGTGCAGGGAGTGCAGAGAGAATCAGTGCAAGCAGATTACCTTGGCTGGAGTAGAGGAGAGGGAAGTGAGGTTGGGGAAATACTTGGGGAGGCAAGACTGAAGATCATACTTATGTGGCTTTCTTGTTTAATTTGCCCTTCTTTTGCATGCTGCTCAGCAAATAAGATCAAGACAAGCAAGAGGTTAGTAAGGGGTGTGCCCTGCCCCAGCAGAGTGAGCTGCCTCAGGGTGAGTCCTCTGAAAGAAGGAGGCCTGATTATCCTCTCAGCAGCTCCACCTCTCATAGCTTCTCATCCAGATGTTCCAGAGTGTGCCAGTAAGGTGGAGCCATTTGGGGCTCATCCAGATTCAGGCATCAACAAATGTAACAATACCACACAAAGGAGAAGCCATAGATCCAGATCATCAAAATGGCAGCAAAGGCCACATGCCAGCAAAAGAAGGTGGTGACAAACATAATGTCATTTTTGTCATCATCCATCCATTTATAACCAGAGATTGGTTTGAACAGCATAAAGCCTATATGCATCAGCCAAGAGCCTACCACCATATTTAAAAAGGCCTTCATCACCCAGATCTGAGGCATGTTGGGCGCCCACAGCTCAACAATCACCACCAATGTTAGCAGGAACATGGCCTGGATGAGCAGGATGTGAGCCTGAAGTTCCACTCCTTCTGTGTCCTGGATGTGAGACACCATCAAGGGCAGACACATGAACAAGGCCAGGGCTTGGGCACCTTGTTCCAGAGCAGCACATCTCTGGGGCAGCAGGTTCTGGCTCACCACATCTACACACCCGCTCAGGAAGAAGCTCATGTATAGAGTGAGATGCTGCCATTCTTTGTGGTATATAAAGTTTCTCTGGTGAAATAGCTTGGTGATAAGTACAAACTCTCCAGGAATATTATGCAGCTCTTGAGCTACTAAAATGCAGGCACTCATTATCTTCAGCAATCCAACATAGTATATTTGCCTCAGCTTGGCCCATCTTCCCTTGCTCCAGGGACGGCTTGGCGGATACTGGACGGGGTAGTTGCATATTGAGGCCCTGGAGAACAGTCGTGCCTGATAAAGACCATAGAAGAAGAAAGACAGCCCCGGGAACAGATGACCCTCAAAGCCTCCCATGGAACTGAAGGCAGATCTCACCAAGGGCAGAGGCAAAAGACCCAGGAATGAACATTAGCTCAGGGCCACCTCGGGCTCTAGAGCGTGGAGGGAGCTTTCTACAGCCTACTTATATCCTCTCTATTCAGCCGACTGCATCCACACACAGAAGGGAAATGGTTTTGGAGGAAACCCAAACTTATGGTAGGGTGGGTGTCATGGCTTCCGTTCTTATCCTCTGCTCTGGTCCACTGAGAACTAACTAACCTTTGCAAAGCAATGAAACAAGCATATTGTACAGCACAATACCTGGGCACTTGCCATTCTCGGAGACCATGCTATAGCACCCAACGTGCCTCTCCCCTCTCTTGCTCTTGACTCCATTACTACCTTCCTTACTTCCCTCCCATATTCACAGAATGTAAGGGAGAACCCACAGACAGCATGGACAACACACAAAGTAGGGTATATCCATACTCATACAAACATTAAATGTTCCCCTGGGTATAAATAGTCTTAAGAGCTACAAGAAGCATACACAATGCCCAATTTCCTGACATCATGTGAAGATTGCCAGGAAAATGTTCCCTCCTGAAAATGTCTCTTCCTCTGATCTCCAGATAAAACTGGGATGCTACCATCTGAGATTCCTTCCTTTAGATTGAAGTAGTGTTTTTCCAACTTAAAAATGCAGGTAAGTAAGTTGTACCCAGAGGTAGTGAACTGGAATCTCTTGAGGTGGTATTTTGCAAAAAGCATTTCAATAAACACCACCAGGTAATTCTTGTGCACTCTTAATTTTGAGAACCACTGAAGTAATCTTAGTGCAAATTAGCCCGTCTAATGTTTTATCACATGAAATAGGCATTTATTTAAATGTAATAGTCATATTAACCTTCATTTCAGCCAACCGACTATAGAGAATGTCTCAAAGTTTCCTTCATATAGATCCCAAAGATTTCCACTGAGATTTATTTGTTGCTAAGTTTTCTTTTGTTGCTACTTTGAATGGGTCTTCTGTTTTAATTTCTAATTAATATTGATATGTTGTTGTTGGTTGCCACCAAGTTAATTCTGACTAATGGCAACCCCATGTGTTACAGAGTAGAACTATGCTCCATAGGGTTTTCTTGGCTGTAATCTTAACGAAAGCAGGTCACCAGGCCTATCTTCCGCGAAGCTGCCGGATGGCTTCAAACTGCGAAGCTTTAGGTTAGCAGTCAACCATAAACCATTTGTACTATCTAAATCCAAACAACCAAACCTGTTGCTGTCAAGTCGATTCCGACTCATAGTGACCCTATAGGACAGAGTAGAACTGCCCCATAGAGTTTCCAAGGCTGTAATCTTTAAGGAAGCAGACTGCCGCATCTGTCTCCCTCAAAGCAGCTGGTGGGTTTGAACCTCCAACCGGTTGGTTAGCAGCAAAGTGCTTAACCACTGTGCTACCTAGGGACCTTTGATATTGCTATAAGAAGCTATAATTTTATATTGATCTTCCTGTTAATCATCTTTTTGGTTTATCACATTGTTCTAACTAATTTTTCAGCTGATGTTATATAATCCTCTTATCCACAAAAATTTTTTTTAATTTCTCCTTTTTGATATTTTTCTTCTTTTCCTGTTACCTTTTCTAATTGCATCACCCTGGTAGAAATGTATTGTTATTTCAGTTATGATAGCTCTACTTTTCTGGAAAATGCCCCTCAAAGCATGTGGGCTAAATGAGAATCATCTTCTAACAAATTCTGCTTTCCTAGACATGGATGGACCAGGAGAAGGCACCTGACCCAGTGAAGCCAATGTAAGCCCCTCACCAGGATAGTTTTAATCAAAGAAAACAACTCGCAGCTCTCTCTAATGTTGTTGCTGGGTGCCATCAAGTGAGGTCCGATTCATAGTGACCCCATATGACAGATTAGAACTGCATCATAGGGTTTTCTTCTCTGTAATCTTTATGGAAGCAGACAGACAGGTCTTTCTCCTGCAAAGCCACTAGGTGGGTTCTAACCATCAACCTCTTGGTTAGCAGCTGAGCATTTAACCACTGGGCCACCAGGGCTCCTTAGCTCTCTCATAGACTATATAAATTCTATTTACTGCAGAACCAAGTAGTGTTGAGATTATATTTCCTGCTCCATGGATCCAATGTTGTATTATTTATCTGTTGCTGCATAACAAAGGAGTCCTGGTGGCTCAGTGGTAAAGTGCTCGGCTGCTAACCGAAAGGTCGGCGGTTTGAACCCACCAGCCACCTCATGGGAGAAAGATGTGGCAGTCTGTTTCCATAAGGATTTAAGTCTTGGAAAGCCTATGGAACAGTTCTACTCTGTTCTATAGGGTCGTTATGAGTTGGAACTCACTCTATGCCAATGGGATGGGCTGCATAACAAATTAACACAAACTTTCACTTAAAACAACATTTATTTATTATGTCACAGTTTCTGGATCTTTTTCACCAGCCCTCTATTTTACCAAGGATGATGTCCTTCTCCAGGGACTGGTCCCATCAGATAACATGTCAAAAGTATGTGCAATGAAGTCTTGCCATTCAAGCTTCTAAGGAACATTCCGGTTGTACTTCTTCCAAGACAGATTTGTTCATTTTTCTGGCAGTCCGTGATAAATTCAATATTCTTCACCAACACCGTAATTCAAAGGTATCGATTCTTTTCCAGTCTTCCTTGTTTATTGTCCAGCTTTCGCATGCATAAGAAGGAATCGAAAATACCTTGGCTTGGGTCAGGCATATCTTAGTCCTCAAGGTGACATCTTTGCTTTTTAACACTTTAAAGAGGTCATTTGCAGCAGAGTTGCCCAGTGCAATGCGTCATTTGATTTTTTGACTTCTGCTTCCATGAGCGTTGATTGTGGATCTAAGTAAAATGGAATCCTTGACAACTTCAGTCTTTTCTGTGTTTATCATGATGTTGCTTATTGGTCTGGTTGTGAGGATTTTTGTTTTCTTAATGGTGAGGTGTAATCTAACTGAAGGCTGTAGTCTTTGATCTTCATCAGTAAGTGCCTCAAGTCCTCTTCATTTTCCGAAAGTAAGGTTTGGTCATCCACATATTGCAGGTTGTTAACAGTCTTCCTCCAATCCTAATGTTGCGTTCTTCTTCAACACAGTTCAGCTTCTCCAATTATTCGCTCAGCATACAGATTGAATAACTATGGTAAAAGGATACAACCATGATACACACCTTTCCTGATTTTAAACCATGCAGTATCCTCTTGTTCTGTTCAAATGACTGCCTCCTGGTCTATGTACAGGTTCCTCATGAGCACAACTAAGTGTTCTGGATGTCTCATTCTTCAAAATGTTATCCATAATTTGTTATGATCCACACAATCGAATGCCTTTGCATAAAACACAAGTAAATATCTTTCTGGTATTCTCTGCTTTCAGCCAAGATCCATCCAACATTAGCAGTGATATCCTTGGTTCCACCTCCTCTTCTGAGTCCGGCTTGAATTTCTGACAGTTACCTGTTGATGTGCTGCTGTGACCACTTTTGAATTATCCTCAGCAAAAGTTTACTTGCTTGTGATATTAATGATATTGTTTGATAGTTTCCGCATTCTGTTGGATCAGCTTTCTTTGGAATGGGCACAAAAATGGTTCTCTTCCTGTCGGTTGGCCAGGTAGCTCTTGGCATAGACCAGTGAGCACCTCCAGCTCTGCATTCGTTTGTTGAAACATCTCAATTGGTATTCTGTGAATTCCAGTAGTATTGTTTTTTTGCCAGTGCTTTCAGTGCAGCTTGGATTTCTTCCTTCAGTACCATGGATTCTTGACCATGTGCTACCTCCTGAAATGGTTGATCATTGACCAATTCCTTCAATATTGCAACTTGAGGCTTGAATTTTTTTTTTTTTTTTTTTCAGTTCTTTCAGCTTGAGAAATGCTGAGCGTGTCCTTCCCTTTTAGTTTTCTAACTTCAGGTCTTTGCACATTTCATTATAATACTTTACTTTGTCTTCTCAAGTTACCCTTGAAATCTTCTGTTCAGCTGTTTTACTTCACATTTCTTCTATTTGCTTTAGTTACTCTCCGTTCAAGAGCAAGTTTCAGAGTCTCTTCTGACATCCATTTTGGTCTTTTCTTTCTTTTCAAAGACCTACTTTCTTCATGTATGATATCCTTGATGTTACCCTACAATTTGTCTGGTCTCTGGTCATTAATGTTCAATGTGTCAAATCTAGTCTTGAGATGGTCTCTACATTCAGGTGGAATATACTCAGGTAGTATTTTGCCTCTTGTGGACTTGCTTTAATTTTCTTCGACTTCAACTTGAACTTGCATATGAGCAATTGATGATCTGTTCCACAGTCAGCCTCGGGCCTTGTTCTAACAGATGATACTGAGCTTCTCCATAATCTCGTTCCACAGATGTAGTCAATTTGATTCCTGTGTATTCCATCTGGCAAGGTCCATGTGTATAGTCGCTGTTTATGTTGTGGAAAAAAAGGTATTTGCAATAAAGAAGTTGTTGATCTTGCAAAATTCTATCATGTGTTTGCCAGAGTCATTTCTATCACCAAGGCCATATTTTCCAACTACTAATCCTTTACTTTCAACTTTCGAATTCCAATCACCAGTAATTATCAATGCATCCTGATTGCATGTTTGATCAGTTTCAGACTGCAGAAGTTGGTAAAAATCTTCAATTTCTTTATCCTTGGCCTTAGTGGTTGGTGTGCAAATTTGAATACTAGTCTTATTAACTTGTTTTCCTTGTAGGGATATGGATATTATCCTATCACTACAGCATTGTACTTCAGGATAGATCTTGAAATGTTCTTTTTGACGATGAATGCAACACCATTTCTCTTCAATTTGTCATTCCCGGCATAATTGACCATATGATTGTCCAATTCAAAATGGCCAATACGTCCAGTTCAGCTCACTGTTTTTGTTGTTAGGTGCCGTCGAGTTGGTTCCAACTCGTAGAGACCCTATAGGAGAGAGTAGAACTGTCCCATAGGATTTTCAAGGAGCGGCTGGTGGATTTGAACTGCTGACCTTTAGGTTAGCAGCCAAGCTCTTAACCACTACACCACCAGGGCTCCCAATGCCTATTATATTGATCTTTATGTGTTCCATTTCATTTTTGATGACTTCTAATTTTCCTAGATTCATACTTCATACATTCCACATTACAATTATTAGTGGGTGTTTGCAGCTGTTTCTTTTCATTTTGAGTTGTGCCACATCAACAAATGAAGATTGTGAAACCTGTACTCCACCCTCATCATTAAGGTTGACTCTCCTTTGAGAGGAGCACTGGTGGCAGAGTGGTTAAGAGCTCAGCTGTTAACCAAAAGGTCAGCAGTTTCAAATCCGCCACCCACTCCTTGGAAACCCTGTGGGGCAGTTTTAGTTTGTCCTACAGGGTTGCTATGAGTCAGACTCAACTCGATGGCAAAGTTTTTTTTCTACTTTGAGGCAGCTCTTCCCAAGTACATTTTTAGTGACTTCCAACCTTCCAACCTCGTCTTCTGGCACTGTTGATAGCCAACACAGTCAGAAGCTGCTTAGCCATTATCAAACAAAGCCTTAAGTGATAGCACTGGGTGTGGCTCAACTGGGAGCTGATCAGACCAAGCGGAACCTGCCCACTCCTTTCCATTGTCCTCAAAGTGTTGGGTGTTACGCAAGCCAGTCAAATCCAGTTTACTAGCCTACATGCCAAAGAAAACATGCTTGTGCTTGTGTACCATGACAGCCTATGTAGTCCATAATGTTTGTATGTGCTTCCTCGTGAGAGATGGTATAAAATGGTCTGCCTCCCTTTGTTTAGGGAGCTTGATTTGAGGTATACACCTCCCTGCTCTTTGCCTACGTGCTTGCAATAAATGCTCCTCCCCTTGGTGTGTCTTCATTGGCAAGAAGCTGCACTGAGACTGCTTTGGGTAACACTATTATCAGACAGTGTTCAGCTGCTATTCATAAAGTTTTCGCAGGCCAATTTTTTTTAGAAGTAGCTTGCCATGTCCTTCTTCCTAGTCTGTCTTAGTCTGGAAGCTCTTCTGAAAACTGTCCACCATGGGTGGTCCTGCTGGTATTTGAAATACCTTTGGCATAGCTTCCAGCATCACAGCAACATGCAAGCCACCACAGTATGACAAGCTTACAGACCAGTTATCATACATATATACCAGGATCATATTCAAGAATGGTCATAGAAGCCTCTTCATAATCGGCAAAGGAAAAGCTAAACAACAAAAAAGTCCTTCAGTATTAAAATGTATAAATAAATTTATAACATACTCATAAAATGAAATATGATTTAGAAGTGAAAATAAATTACAGCTACATTTAACAATAGGATGGGACTTGAAAAACATAATATTAGGTGAAAAAAGTGTGTCACAGAATATACACAATACGATTGCATATATATAAAGTTCCAAAACAAAAACCACACAATGTAAAAAATATACGTGGTAAATCTAAAAAGAAAAGCAAAGAAAGGATTAAAAAAAAAACTCAGGAAAAATGGTTGTCTCTTAGAGAGGAAGGAAAGGTTAGATTTGAGAAGGACACAGAGGATGTTGAAAACAACAACAATGTTTTTCTGTTCTTACAGCTAGTGTCGAGTACAGGAGTATTGATTATATCATAATTTTGTGTGGTTTACATATATTCTCTAAATGTTATTCTACAATTGCTTTTTTTTTCACTCAATCATATAATGTGTTGGAGATAGAACTATTCTGTTATATAGAGGTGCAGCTTATTCCTCTTAAATGTCATTTCTTTACCTAGTTTCCTATTGATGGCATATTGGTCCATCTGATAATCTTTTTTTAACAAGCAATGCTGAGGTAAACATTATTCTCTAGGGTAGACACTTAGAAATTAAATTGCTAGATCATAGACTTCTCTTTTCAAGTTTTAGTAGATAATGACAAATCTCCCCTCAAAGCGGTAGTACCAATTTTCACTCACCCCCACAGACTATTAGTAAGTTCTCTGGATTCTCTTTCCCGGGTAACTTTCCAATCAGTTCCTTCCACTCCATCCCCAACATTATTCTTGTTCAGGTATCACCTAACCCAAATTATTGCAACAACTCTTAATGGGGTTCCAACGCTCTGCTATTCCTCACCACATTGCAGCCAGAGTGAACTTTGTTAATTAGAGATCTAATCACGTCATTGGCTCATTTAAATTCTCCAATGGCATCCCATTGTCTTTTGGATAAAATCCAGGCCCCTAGAATAAGGTTCAAAGCCCCTCATGCTATGGCCTGGCTTCATTTCCAGTCCCTTCCCATATGTGCCATCATCTCCAGGCATATCAGAAGCTTCCAGTTTGGCCTGGAATGGTCTTTTTGTCTTCCGCTCCATCTGGAAAACTCCTCTTCCTCCCTTGTTCCCCAAGGCTGAACTCAAGCATTGCCTCCTCCCCACTGGGCAGGATGCCTCTCTGTGCTCCTATGGTAACGTGTACTTATCTCTATCATCACACCACACTGTTTCACAACTGTTTATTTGCTGGGAAGTCTTTGAAGTTAGGCCCCTTGTCTTTTTATCTCGTCGTTTTAGAATCTAGTTGCTACCTGGAGATGTCCAATGAATGTTTGATGGATGAATGAATAAATGAACTATCAAATCAACATGTTATCTCTACCATTAAAGGCTTTTTGCTCTAGTCATGAAGACAGAAGAGGTACATGTAAATGATGCAAGGTCACTAATGCTAAGTATTAAATGCCAAACAAGTGGAACAAACTACCGGAGCTATGAAATTAGAGGAGAGAACTCACCCTGGCTGTAGGAGTCAGGGCAACTATAATCATTCCCAATTAACAGCTAAGATATGTGAGTTCAAACCTTAACTTTGACTCCTTTATCCTTAGGCACCAGAGAGCAGGATGAAAAGATGGGGATAACTCAGCATAATTATAACTTCTCAGCTGGAGACAGACCCTTTTGCATAAATCAGTATTTCTCAACCTTTCATTATCACCCTTCCTAACATTCAGCATTGTTATGGATTGAATTCTGTCCCCCAAAAAAGATATGTTGAAGTCCTACTCCCTGGTACCTGTGAACATGGCCTTATTTGGAAATTGGGTCTTTGAAGATGTTATCAGTTAGGTTAACATGAGGTCATACTGTAGTAAGGTGGGTCCTAGTCCAATCTGAGGGATGTCTTTATAAAAAGAAGGCACAGACACACAAAGGAAGGATGCCATATGGTGCTGCAGCTGCAAGCCAAGGAAAGCCTGGAGCCACCAGAAGCCAGGAAAGAGGCCTGGAACAGATTCTCCCTTAAAGCCTCAGAAAATATCAACATGGTGGACATCCTGTTATCAGACTCCCAGCCCCCAGAACTGTGAGACAACAAATTTCTGTTCTTATAAGCACCCACTTTCTGGTATTTTGTTATAGTAGCCCTAGGAAACTAATATAACCATGTTTTCCTTTATCACCCTTATCCATGAAATTTTAATACCACAGATTGTTACACATCTGTTTATGTGACATGGCCCTTTGGAGGGCCACAAACAATCGTGATTGTCTAAGATTTACATCCCTCAGTAGACAATTTTTGCCCCCTTGTGGGCAATGTTTGCCCCCATTGAGAACATATGGTATAAACCAAGGGCAGAATGTGATCCCAGGAAAGAGTTTGGTGGCGCAGCACAGAGCTCAGCTTCAAAGAATGTTTGTCTTCAATGATAGGCAGAGAGGATTCATTGGTGAAGGATGGATATAGGCCTCAAAGACACAGACAGAGTACCCAATAAGCAAGGTATGCATGGGCTTACTTGTGCTTACTTACTACTCCGTTGTGCACAATTTCAGCTGTTTTTCATCACATCAGAGATGTGGTGAATGCATGTAAAACTGTGCACTACAGATTAGTAAGTAAACCAAGTAAGCCCATGTGTACCTTGCTTACCGTAGGGTCTGAGCATGCCTTGTTAATCCAACACTGGCCACATGATTAGAGGGTTAACCAGTAGCCATCAAGTCAATTCCGACTCACGGCGACCTCGTGTGTTGGAGTAGAACTGTGCTCCACAGGGTTTTCAATGGCTGACTTTTTGGAAGTAGACTGCCAGGACTTGCTCTGAGGCACCTCTGGTTGGACTTGAACCTCCAACCTTTGGTTAGCTGCTGAGAGCTTTAACCATTTGTATCACTCAGGGACTCCAATTAGAGAGTTAGTTGTTTACAAGATATATACTGATATACTCAGTCACAAACTGACTATCATCAAGGAGTACAAGAAAACCCCAGCTCAACACAAGGCAAAACTAAAAGTCAACCAAGTTTGACAGCGTAGCCTATGAGCGCTCCTTCACGAGCGAGCCTCCTGGCCGTCAGTGCCCCCAGTCACACGAAGGCCCAGCACTCCAGGCCCACAGGCTAAATCGTGATGTTCTGTTACCATTCAGTAGTACAGCTGGAGGAAAGGCCGAAGTGAGATTCCCCAGAATTGGAAGACAAGGGAAGTCAACAGCAAATAAGTGAAATTGTCTCTGCGGAAGAGTCTCACTCTCAGAAGTTCTTGGTGCCACACTCTCTCTCCTGTTGCTGTTGAGTCCATTCTGACTCATAGCAACCCCATATGTGCAGAACAGAACTGCTCCATAGGGTTTTCAGTGGCTGTGATCTTTCCGAAGCAGATCACTGGGACTTTAGGTGGGTTTGAACCTCCAACCTATCTGTTAGTAGTCGAGTACTTAGCGGATTGCACCACACACACTGCTTGATGGCACACCCAGTCCTACAATTAAAGTGCCCAAAACATAGCCTCAGTCGAATGTAACTGGGAAAAGCTGTAAATGAATCAGTTACTTTGAAGCTGGGCTTCCAGGTAAAAGGATGTGTTGACCAGAGGCTGGTCAGTATGGAGTCCAGAAACACAGACACTTTAGCAGCAAGAATTTATCTGCTTTTATCCAACGCTGCCCAAGGAGAAAGCCTATTTGGGGCGATGAATATTCTAATCATAAGAGAAATGAAATCTTTTGGTAGGAGGAACAATTTGCCAAGCTTTTCCTTTACCTGCTTTATTTCTCCCATGAGTTCTTCTAGTATCTACCCTCCGAGCCATTATTTGCGGAAAGTTCTAATTAAGTTATTCCTAGTTACCCTGCTGGGCAGGGATGGCACAGATGGGGGTGTTGCTTAAGTAGGCACTGGAAAGACGTATCCTTTAATGAAGAAATTGGTCTTCTGGTTTATACATAAGTGTAACTGAGTCCTTTAGAATCTTGTTAACCCAAATAGATTGGTAAAATTGAGTTTCTGGCTCTGTAAAGCTGAGGACTTGGGCCTGCTTAGGATTCATCCCACCTTCCCATAAGCCTCATCCCTTCCTACTTTCTGCCATTTCAGCTACAACAGTATTCTAATACTGCCCCAATAGCATATTTGCATTTAACTGGGACACCTCCAAAACAACAGTGCCTTAGCCCACTTCATTGCAATTCAACAAAAATTTATTAACCAGCTATAATCAGCTAGACACTGTGCCAACAGCTGGTATTACAAAGATGAATAAGACATGGCACCTGCCCTCAAGGAAAAAGTTGTTGGGTGCCTTGGAGTTGATTTCGACTAATACAGACCCAATATGACAGGGTAGAACTGCCCATAGGGTTTCTTAGGATGTAATCTTTATGGGAGCAGATCAACAGACCTTTTCTCTGGTGGAGCCACTGGTGGGTCCATTGTGTCTCCAGGGCCCCTTCAAGGAAAAAGTAATACCTTGAAGCTCAAATTGTGGTCCAGAGACCCACAGTGTCAGTATTTCCTGAGAGCTTATTAGAAATGCAGAATCCCAGCCTCCACCCTGAGCTGCTGAATTAGGATCTGTATTTTAACAAGATCCCCAGGTGATTTGTACGAGTATAAAAATTTGAGAAACACTGATCTAGTAGAAAAGACTCAACTAAAGCCATCTTGAATAAACTTTTTTCATGGTACAATGAACAAAGTACTGTGAGAACATACAGGAAGGTGTGGCTGATCAGTATTCTGAAGATGGGGATCAGGGAAATCCATACAAAGCAGCAGATGTTTGCATTGAGATTTAAATTGAATAGGCCAACAGCTTGGGGTGGGGAGTAGGTGAGGGTAAGAGCATTCTGGTGTGGAAAAGGTATGAGCAAAGCTATGACTGTGCATGGCAGTGGGGAGTGCACATGCGAAGAACCAGGATAGGAGAAACTAAAGAAAAGGTCTTTCAAGACCCCTCAAGTCCCACCAGAGGGGAGATTTGGATGGATGCCCCCCAACCTGTAAGTGCCACAAAGGACAATGCACTGCACTGTTCTTTGAACTGACTCAGGTGGGGAGTCCCTTAATACCTTTGTCACCAGACCTCCAGGCTAGGAGCTGATCAGTAGGTGGGCAGGAGAAGCTCTTCCTAGCTCCTGACCCTAAGTGACCGCTCAGGGACAAGGGGCTGATGTTTCCCAGTCAGCAAAGGAAGCCGAGTCTCAGATCTTGTGCCAGGCCACCTGGTACCTGGCAGCGACTGCAGTGACCTCGATGCGAAGTGGATGCATGTATTCACAAGGATTCCCAGCAGACAAAACAGCCTCTGGGGAGAGGACATCCCCCTCATTTGGGTTGTAAGGGAAACTGACTCTGGAGAAATTAATGAAAAGTAATGGAAAGAGCATAGGACAGGAGTCTGGGGCAGAAGTCTGGAGACTGAGTTCTAGTCCTGGCCTGGCCCTTAGCTGCGTGTCTGGAGGGAAGTCTCTGGGCCTCAGCTGTAAAATAAGAGGGTTGGATGAGATGACTCATAGATTCTTTCCAGCTCTGAGAGTCCCTGGGTGTCACAATTAGTGAAGCACTCAACTGTTAACCAAGAAGTTGGCAGTTTGAACCTACCCAGAGGCACCTTGGAAGAAAGACCTGGTGATGTGCTTCTGAAAGGTCACAGTCTTGAAAACTCTATGGAGTGCAGTTCTACTATGTACACATGAAGTCTCCATGAGTCAGAGCTGACTCAGTAGCAACTGGCTGGCTTCCAGCCCTGACAGCCTGTGATTCTGGCACCTTCCAGACAGCTTTAGAAAGGTCCCACCAATTGTCCCTTTTTCAAACTCTTTATCTTCTCTTGGAATTCACTTCCCAGTGGTGAAATAAGACTTTCTGCATGGAGGCACAATCTCTACCCAAATCACAAGGGCATCTGAGTTAGATTGCCATCAGGGATACATTTTGTTGTTGTTGTTGTTAGGTGCCGTTGAGTCGGTTCCGACTCATAGTGACCCTATGCACCACAGAAGGAAACACTGCCCAGGAGTGCCATGCTCACAATTGTTGTTATGCTTGAACACATTGTTGCTGCCACTGTGTCAATCCATCTCCTTGAGGGTCTTCCTCTTTTCCGCTGACTCGGTACTTTACTAAGCATGATGTCCTTCTCCAGGGACTAATCCCTCCTGACAACATGTCCAAAGTATGTAAGACATCTCCCAAGACAGATTTGTTTGTTCTTTTGGCAGTTCATGGTATATTCAATATTCTTCGCCAACACTACAATTCAAAGGTGTCAATTCTTCTTTGGTCTTCCTTATTCATTGTCCAGCTTTTGCATGCATATGATGAGACTGAAAATACCATGGCTTGGATCAGGTGCACCTTAGTCTTCAAGGTGACATCTTTGCTTTTCAACACTTTAAAGTGATCTTTTGCAGCAGATTTGCCCAATGCAATGCGTCATTTGATTTCTTGACTGCTGCTTCCATGGGTGTTGATTGTGGATCCAAGTAAAATAAAATCCTTGACACCGTCAGTCTTTTCTCCTTTTATCATGATGTTGCTTATTGGTCCAGTTGTGAGGATTTTTGTTTCCTTTATGTTGAGGTGTAATCCGTATTGAAGGCTGTGGTCTTTGATCTTCACCAGTAAGTGCTTCAAGTCCCCTTCACTTTCAGCAAGCAAGTTTGTGTCATCTGCATAACGCACATAGTTAATGAGTCTTCCTCCAGTCCTGATGCCCCTTTCTTCTTCATATAGTCCAGCTTCTCAGATTATTTGCTCAGCATACAGATTGAATAGGTATGGTGAAAGGACGCATCTCTGACGCACACCCTTCCTGACTTTAAATCACTGCAGTATTCCCTTGTTCTGTCCGAACAACTGTCTCTTGATCTATGTACAGGTTCCTCATGAGCACAACTAAGTGTTCTGGAATTCCCATTCTTTGCAATGTAATCCATAATTTGTTATGATCCACACAGTCGAATGCCTTTGCATAGTCAATAAAACACAGGAAACATCTTTCTGGTATTCTCCACTTTCAGCCAGGATCCATCTGACATCAGCAATGATATCCCTGGTTCCACATCCTCTCCTGAATCTGCCCTGAATTTCTGGCAGTTCCCTGTCAATATACTGTGGCAGCCACTTTTGAATGATCTTCAGAAAAATTTTACTGGCGTGTGATATTAATGATATTGTTCAATAATTTCCACGTTCAGCTGGATCGCTTTTCTTGGGAACAAGCATAAGTATGTATTTCTTCCAGTCGGTTGGCCAGATAGCTGTCTTCCAAATTTCTTGACATAGGCAAGTGAGTGCTTCCAGTGCTGCATCTGTTTGTTGAAACATCTCAATTGATATTCCCTCAGTTCCTGGAGACTTGTTTTTTCACCAATGCCTTCAGTGCAGCTTGACTTCTTCCTTCAGTACCATCAGTTCCTGATCATATGTTACCTCTTGAAATGGTTGAATGTCAACCAATTCATTTTGGTATAATGTCTCTGAATACACAGAGGGATATATTTAGGGGGGAAAATTAAATATATTGATTAATCGTGTAATACCAAAACCAAAAAACCAAACTCCTTGCTGTCTACTCAATTTCGACTCATAGCAACACTATAGGACAGAATAGAACTGCCCCATAGGGTTTCCAAGGAGCGGCTGGTAGATTCGAACTGCTGACCTTTTGGTTAGCAGCAGAGCTCTTGATCACTGCTCCACCAGGGCTCCACTAAGTACATACATACAATGAAGTACTACTCAACTGGCAGGAGAAATGAAGTCTTGATATATGCTACAATACGGATGGAGCTGGAGACATTATGCTGAGTAAAATAATCACAAAAGGACAAATATTGTATGACCTCACTTATATAAAAAGACAAGAAAAGGCAAATGTATAGAGAACAAAGTTTATTAGTGGTTAACAGGGATGGGAAGGAGGGGGGAAGGGGGGTTAATGGTGATGGAAATATCACATTGATTAAAGGTAGAATTACACAGCCTGATTATTCTAATTGCTGTCAATAAGTTGTACACCTGTAAAAAGTTGAATTGGCAAAACTGTGTGTATATATATTTTTTAACAACGACACACACACAAAAAAGTAGCTGCTGAGGTTGCTTATTCACAATCAAAAACCTCATGGGATTTGGTTTCTTGGTTTGGAGGTTTAAGGTCATAGTTTCATGGGCTATCCCAGTTAATCGGCTGAATAACATGTTTAGTGCTTCTGTTCTACCTCCTAGTTTGTTTCATCATGCCTGGGGTCTTAAAAGCTTGCAAGTGGTCATCCAAGTCACAACAATTGGTCTCTATTTGCCTGGAGGAAGAAGGAGAGGCAGGAATATAAGGAGGAATTGGAATGTGTGGCTAATTGCCTCCGTGAACAGCTGCCTCCTTTGGCATGAGATGAGAAGAACTGTTTGGAGCCTGGCTACCTTTACTGAATATTTTGATCAAAGATTACATAGAAGAATCCTCATCAAAAGGGGTAAAATGCAGAACAGAATTTCAAATTCTCATAGACTCCGGACTTCTGGAAACACAAAGGTTGGATGAACCCCTTGTTATGGATTGAATTATGTCCCCCAAAACTGTGTGTTGTAAATCCTAACCTTTATGCCTGTGGTGATAATGCCATTTGGGAATGAGGTGTCTGTTATGTTAATGAGGCAGGATTAGTGCAAGGTGTATGTTGAGTCAATCTCTTTTGAGATGTAAAAGAAATTAAACAAGTGAGCAAAACAGAGATGCCAAGCCACATGAAGATTGCCCAGGAGCAGAAGCTCAAAAGAGACAAGGACCTTCCTCCAGAGTACACAGAAACAGAAAGCCTTCCCCTAGAGCCAGTACCCTGAATTCAGACTTCTAGCCTCCTAAATTGTGAGAAAATAAATTTCTGTTTGTTAAAGCCACCTACTTGTGGTATTTCTGTTATAGCTGCACTAGATAACTACGACATCCCTGAAACTATTGCCCTGAGATAATCTTCAAACCTTAAACAAAAAATATCCCCTGAAGTGTTCTTAAAACCAAACAATAGTTTAGCTTAACAAGTAAAAAAATGTCTGCCTTGAGCATTATGCTCTTTTAAGAACTATCTGTATAGGATCAAATCGACAACAGCAACTTGAAAGATTAGACAGGAACCTCAGCGGGCAGTGAGTTTATGTTAATGAGGGAGGAACAACCCAGAAAAGGAGGGTGAGAATGGTTACACAACTCGAAGAAAGTAATCAATGTCACTAAATGGTACATTAAATGGTAAATGTTGAATTGGTGTATGTTTTACTGTGTATATTCTCAGCAACAGCAACAAAACAAATAAAAATTTTTCAAAAACCTACTAAGTATTTTATTTGGCAGTTGAGCAAGGCATCAAAGGAGCAGAAGCTTGAGTTCTGGCCTCAAATATTCTCATATATATTTGGAGAAATATGACACATATTAGTCAAGAAGAAAGCAGTATATAATTTCATGATAAAGTGTTCTGCTAATGATAGTAGTTCACATTTCACAGTGCTGAACACTTTATATAAATTATCTCATTTATTCTACACAAGTCTATGAGGTAATAAATCATTTAGGATGTTTTCAGCTGTAGATAATAGAAAACCTTGATTCCACTGACTTAAGCTGGGCTCAGCCTGGTTCAGTCCCTGCAGCCATGGATGGCACCTGGGATCACCTCCTCTAGTGCACAGGCGACAGAGGAAGGTAGACACCAAAAAAAAAAAAAAATGAGGGTTCCACAGGAAGAAAGAAGAGGCACCTCATTGTTAAGAAGGCAACCAAATAATTATTTCCATTTTACAATTTAAGAAACTGAGGTTTTGACCAGAAGAACTAGATGGTGCCTGGCTACCACCAGTGACCGCCCTGACAGGGAACACAACAGAGAGTCCCTGACGGAACAGGAGAAAAGTGGGGCACAGAACTCAAATTCATGTAAAAAGACCAGATTTAATGTTCTGACTGAGACTGGAAGAACCCCAGAAGACATGGTCCCGAGATTCTGTTGGCCCAGAGCTAAAACCATTCCCGAAGCCAACTCATCAGACAAAGATCAGACTGGTCTATAAGACATAAAATGATACTTGTGAAGAGTGTGCTCCTTAGTTCAAGTAGATACACGAGACTAAATGGTCAGTTCCTGTCCGGAGGCGACATGAGAAGGCAGAAAGGGATAGGAGGAGGCTGAATGGACATGGGAAATCTAGGGTGGAAATGGGGATTATGCTGTCACATTACAGGGAGAGCAACTAGGGTCACATAAAAATGTGTGTATAAATTTTTGTATGAGAAACCAACTTGAGCTACAAACTTTCACCTAAAGCACAATTTAAAAACAAACAAACAAAAAACTGAGGTTTTGAAAAGTTAGTAACTTGTCCAGTGTCATATAACTTATAAGTGGTGGCGGTGGGATTCAAAACTGAGCCCATACTCTGCCACATTCCAAATCAGGTCCAACAGCTTTCCGCTCTGCAGCCTTCCCTGCGACCCCCTGTCTCCAAGCAGTCACTCTCCCCACCCCCTGCCTGGGGTCACAAGGCACCTCTGCCTTCTCTAGTACTGTAAAGTGTCTGCTTATTCACTTCTCCCAGGCTCCTCCATGGCAGGACCAAGTTTCACTCATGGTTATAGCTCTCTTTTTACCCTCACCCTCCAACACCACGCCTACTAGCTTTTTAAATATGTCTCCATCTACTCTCCCATTAGACTGAATTTTCCTCCCCAGTAAGAGCACACTTCTTTCTTTCGCTTCTTCTTTCTCAGCCTTAACACTGCCCAGAACTTATCCCTAACACAAAGGAAATGCTCAAAAAAAGTAATTCCGTCACTTACTAATCATATGGCTTTAGGCAAATAACTAAGAATTACTTCAGCTGAGTATCCCCAAGAGTTTCTCTAGTCCGGTATCAGGTTTTACCTTAAATGTCTTGACTTGGGATTCCTGCTCCCCCTACTTATCTTGTGTGAATTTGGAAGGGTTTCAGTTTCTCATGGGAGCCTCGTTTTATTTGCTCCCCTGAGCTCCACAGAGAGCTGGCAGGAGGAGTTTGTTTACTTTCCTTACCCTGAAGGGGCCACATTTCCTATTCCTGCCTTTATGAAGGAAATCTGTGTTTTAGTTTCCCCAATGTGTAAGCCCAAGACCACAGGCATAAAAACCCCAGCTATTAGGGCTCTTATCTGGGTGCAATCCCACCCTGCAGACCGCGGGATCAGCTCATAAATGTCTCACCTAGCTATGAGTTATAATTTTATATTTTAGTGCTCAGGGATTCTGGTTTTCTTCTTTAGTGCTTACTATAATTTAACAACTTTTTTGCTGCTACATCTTATTTATTTTATCCAGAATGCTTTTTTCCTGGGGGCCGGGTAGCGGGAGGAGGCTTGGTGGCCCAGTAGTTAAGAGCTTGGCTGCTAACCAAAAGGTCAGCAGTTTGAATCAACCAGGCGCCTTCTTGGAAACCCTGTGGGACAATTCTACTCTGCCCTGTAGGGTCACTATGAGTCTTTATGAGTCAGAATCGGATAGACTCGATGGGTTTGGGCTTTTTTTTTTTTTTGAGTAGGGGGATTCAGAGTCTTTAGATCAGTCTCTCATGTTGCCGAAAACGGAAGTCCTTGGATTAGATATTAAAGAGGAGCCATTGGTGAAGAATAAGGGCGTTGGAGTTGGGGCAGCCCCCACAGTTAGTTAGGTGCTTTGCTTTCTTCTCAGGGCAAGGTGACACTGGTCCAGCAGAGGCACGGTGTGCATAGGGGTGTGGAGGGGTGTTCCAGGGTCTGGGAGGACCCTTAGTGTAACTTTCTTCCCTCCTTCATCCGTTCCTGTCAGGAACCCCAAATACTCATGAGAAATCAGAGAAGACTGCTGAATGGGAACTGAGTCCCAGCCCATCTGAAGAGGATTTCCATTTCTCCTGTCCTGGGAGGATAGTCATAGGGTGCCAATTACAGAGAATCCAAACTGCTTAAATCAGGGTTAAAGCCACAAGAAATATTCCACTAAACCCATAATCTGTGTTAATAATCATAATTAAGAGGACTGGCCCACTCTCATTAGCATTATTCCATCATGCACTAAAGGTTGTTGCGTGCCGTCAAGTCATTTCCTACTCATAGCAACCCTATAGGACAGAGTAGAACCGCCTCATGGGGCTTCTAAGGCTATAATCCTTACAGGAGCAGATTGCCAGGTCTTTTCTCCCAGAGCTGCTGGTGGGTTTGAATCGCTAACCTTTCATCAAAAAGTTAGAAGGGAAAAGATTTGAAAAGCAACAACAACAACAAAAAAAGTTAAAAGTGATTATCTTTAGGTGGTGATGATTTTTAATTTTTTGATTTTCTTTTGGTTAGCAGCCTGTAACCCTAACCACTGAGCAACCAGGGCCCCACATTTTCTTTGTATGTTGTCTGAATATCTTTACAATGAGCACGGGCTACTTTTCTAATCAGAAAAACAAACCAACAAAAAAGGCCAACAACCAATAGCCAGAAGTAACACTGCTTCTCTCCCACAGTTCTCCACTTACTCTATCATTTACTCCCTGGCTAGATCTAGATGGCATTTATAAAAGTTAATGCTAGTAATAAACATTGTTCTTATGAACCAAACACTGCAGAGGGCTAATCCTCACAATAAGCATCATCCCGGTTTGACAGATAAAGAGGTTGAGGTTCAGGGACTTGGCAAAGGCCACACAACCAGGAGGTAGAAGGTCAGAATTCAAAGCAAGGTGCTGTTGATTCCAAAGCCTGGGTGCTTGTTCCTGTGCCACACTGCCTCTTGGATGGCCCCTGCCACTCGATCCTCTAAGGGAAAAGATTGCATCAACTATGCCTGGTCAGAATCTCAATACCATAATGTGACAAGATGAATTGTGCTGCATCTAAAATACCCAGCTAGGTCATTGTTTTCTCACCCTAATGGCACGGGACGGGGCAGAGACGTCATTTAGGGACACATGCCCAGCCTGAGAAACCAGAGCCCCTTCTAGCAGCCAGATGAGATAGCAGTCTGTTTTTAAAGCCAGCATCAAATACATTCACTCAAAAGCGACCCTCCTCCTCACCCCCTGTCTCAAATCCGAAGCAAGTTTCTATTTCCCATTAATCTTCATTCTCAGGATTTTATTCCCAGGATTGTCTGAGCTCAGGGAAGGAACTGAAGGTTGGAGTTAGCATAAAAACATGTGCTTCTCATTAGATTGTCTGGAGTCAGAGTCGTAACCCACCCCTTCAACACTTGGAAGAGAAGCACAGAGCATAGTCTGAAAAATGCAATTAATGCTATATTTTCATTATGTCTCTGAACTGCTCAAGATCCCTGGCTCCCTATTGATTCATCAGACTCAACATATATGCCACTATATGACACTCAAGGTTTTCTGTCAGCTTCCTCTTTAGGCCCTTCTATTCAAGCCTTGTTACTCCCCCTAGAGCCCTCTGCTTGGCAGGCAGGCTGACCTTCACAATCTCCCACCCAGCCGTGTACTTTGGTTCATTCCCGAAACACTCTCACACCTCTGTACTCCTCCTCTACCTCCATTATTTCTTTTAAAAACCAGCCTTTTAAGATCCAAAAAAAAACCAGAACCAAGATGGCAGAGTAAGTAACTCAACGCTCCCACCCTACCACAGGGGTTAAAATACGGGCTGAAAATGACAGTACTACCCTCGTCAGAACTCTAGTGAATAGTTGAAGGATCTTGGCAGCAGGGTGAGGCTTGTCAAAATGGTAGGAAGACTCTGAGGTTTTTTTTTTTTTTTTTTGATAGTGGATTGAGCACCACCCCTACCTCCACTTGGCAACCATCTTGAAGCAGCAGCTGTATTTCTAGCTTGGGATTTTGGTCCCTGGTTTTGGAGTGAGCAAAGCACATTTTATAACAAAGTATGGTGTTTGTCTGCTTGAAACAGTCTAGTGACTACCTAAAGGACTAAAATAAAGTGCTTGTCTCTATTTCATCCATCTTGGAGATCGCTGGGATGAAGCAACAATGGGCATAGCCTGGAGGCACTGTAAGTGAGCTGAGGAGCCTGTAGCTACCTAGGGCAGAAGAAGGCAATTGAGACTCCAGGGTGAAAACCCAAGGGAGAGAATTTCATTGGGAAATTGGAGCATTTAAAGGCACCTGAGGTATATAATTTGGAGAGCCACAGACATGCCCAGGGCAAGACGCATGGCCAGAAAAACCTGAGGTAATCTTAAATTTATCCTTGGGTGGATTTCTTGGCTCATTGTAAGCCTGGTTAAAGATTTTCCCATTCTGGAAAGACTTCAAAAGGTTTTTTTTTTTTTTTTTTTTTTGCTTGTTTATTTGTTTTTTTCTCCAATGATTGTTCTTCAATTCGTCTCTACAAAAATAGCTTGGAAAAGTCACTAAGCTAACAGACTACTACAGTCTTCAACAATAAAAAATAAGGATAGGAAAGGAGAAAGGAAGAGAAATAAATAAATAAAAGCCTAGCAAATCTTGAGAAAAAGGGAGAACCTGAGTTCTAGGACTACACTATTATACCATTCAAATGCCTATTTTCAACAACAACAACAAATATATATACACAGATGTACAGAGAAACAAGTAATAATTGCCCATTCAAGGGAACAAAACAAACCAAGAGAAACTATCACTAAGGAAGACCAGACATTGGACCTACTAGAAACAAACAAGTATTTTAAGTAAGGTCATAGAACTAAAGAAAAATACTGACAAAAAAACTAAAGGAAATGATGCATGAACAAAATGAGACTATTAACAAAGAACTAGAAGCTGTATATATATACATATATATATATACGCAAACAGAAATTCAGGAGCTCACACTAGAGGGGTTCAATAGCAGAATTGAGTTGGCAGAAAAGAATCAGCAAACTTGAAGATACGACAATTAGCCAGTCTGAGGAACAGAAAAATAAAGAAATAGAGAAAGAAAAATGAACACAGCATAAAGATCTGTAGGACAACATTACGAAGATCAATATATGCATTATGGGAGTCCCAGAAAGAGAGAAGAAAGAGAAAGGGGTAGAAATAATATTTGAAGAAATAATGGCTGAAAACTTCCCAAATCTGATGAAAGGCATGAATTTCCACATACAAGAAGCTAAGCAAACTCCGAGTAGGATAAACCCGAGGAGACGTGCTGAGACACATTATAATCAAATTGTCAAAAACCAAAGTTAGAGAATCTTGAGAGCAGGAAGAGAAAAGAAAACCTTCATATACAAGGAAGTCCCAATAAGACTAAATGTCAATTTTTCCTCAGAAACTATGGCGGCCAAAAGGCAGTGAGATGATACATTTAAAGTAGTGAAAGAAAAAAACAAAAACAAAAAACTGTCATGCAAGAATCCTGTGCTCAGCAAAACTGTTTTTCAAAAATGAGGGTGAAATTAAGAAATTCCCAGATAAGCAAAAGCTGAGGGAGTTCATTATTGCCAGGCCTCCCCTAAAAGAAATGCTAAAGGGAGTACTACAGTTTGAAAGTTGAGAACACTACATAGTAACTTGGAGGTGTATGAAAAAATAAAGACCTTTAGTAAAGGTAATTTCAAGGGCAAATATAAAGGTTAATTTTGCTGTATGTTTGGTTTGTAGCTAGACTTTTTAGGTTTTCCATGATATAAAGGACAAAAATGTAAATAATAATTATAAATATACTGGGCACATAATGTGTAAAGATGTAATCTGTGACATCAACAACATAAGGAAGAGGGAGAAGTGGCATGGGAACAGCATTTTTGTATGTTACTGAAGCTAAGTTGGTATAAATTTAAACTAGGTTTCTATAAATTTAGGAAGGTAAATGTAATCCTCATAGTAATCACAAAGAAAATTTCTAAAAAATATATATACACAAAAGGAAATGAGAAGAGAATGAAAATGATTCAGCACACAAACACAAACAACAATGACAAAAACAACTAAGCATATGAAAAAGGGCAGTATTCAAGGAAATAAAGGACCAAAAAAGTACAAGATATACAGAAAACGAATAGGAAAATGGGAGAAGTAAGTCCTTCTTTATTGGCAATTACTTTAAATGTGAATTAATTGAACTCTACAATCAAAAAGGCACAGATTTGCAGAATGAATAAGAAAACATGACGTAACTATATGTTGTCTACAAATGACCATTGTAAATCAAAAGACACAAATAGGTTGAAAGTAAAAAGAATGGAAAAAAATATTCCATGCAAATAGAAACCAGAAGAGAGCTGGGGTGGCCACATTAATATCAGATAATATTGACTTTAAGTCAAAAACTGTTATAAAAGACAAGAAAAACATTATATAATGATAAAATGACTAATTCATCAAGAAAAGATAGCAATTATAAATATATGTGCACCTAAAACAGAGTCCAAAATATGTGGGCAAACACCGACATAACTGAAGAGAGAAATAGTTCTACAAGCCACCACTTTTAATAATGGATATAAGATATAGACAGAAGAACAATAAGGAAATAAATAGAAGACCTTAATAGTATTATAAACCAACTATATCTAACACACATTTATAGAACACTTCACCCAACTACAGTGGGATATTTATTCTTCTCTAGTGCACATGGATCATTTTCCAGAATAAACCATATGTTAGGTTACAAATCAAGCCTAAATAAATTTAAAATGATTTAAATCATACAAGTATCTTCTCCTACCATAGTAGAATAAAACTACAAATCACTAATAGAAGGAAAATTAGAAATTTCAAAAAATATGGAAATTAAACAATACATTATTAAATGATCAATGGGTCAAAGAAGAAATCACAATAGAAATTATAAAATATGTAGAGATAAATGAGACTAAAAGCACAACATACCAAAACCTATGGGATGCAGCAAAGGCAGTACAGTCATGTGCCACATAACATTCATTTGGGCAATGTCCGATTGCATATATCTCTGTGGTCCTATAAGGGTATAACAGAGTTCAGAAATCACAATCAGAGAACAAGATGTAGAGGACATAACCAGACACAGTAAATGCAACAGCTTTCTGCACACAACATATGTATCTCTTGTGTCTTGTATACAAAATGATTGCACTGCCAGGCATATAATGTTACAGTACATATATAACCTATAACATATATGTCTTGATAGTCATAATAAATACTTATGTTACTGGCTTATGTATGTACTGTACTGTACTTTCTATTGCTATTTTAACGTGAACTTTTCCTACTTAAAAATAAAAAGTTTACCGTATAACTGTGTATGTCTCGACTCATAGGTAGCAGCGTCCAACCTGGTGTATTGCACGTCTCTTGAGTGTTGTAGTGTTATGTATTTAATTTTCTTTTGAAAATATTACCTTGAAGTGAATCCTGGCTTCCAAACACATCAAAACCAGTTCCAGTGATAGCAGCAGCAAGAGGCAAAGGAGAAGTATCAATTTGTAAGTGAAACAAAATGTGTCCCATATAGCTTTGCTAAGTACATAATATGGTGTTCGCACAACATCCAAATCACATAAAGTCCTATTTCACAGAACGTACCATGGACATTAGGTAACACATGACTGTAATGAGAGGAAAATTTATAGCTGTAAATGCTTATTAAAAAAGAAGAAAGACTCCAGATTAACAATTTAACTTTACACTTGAGAAACTAGGAAAGAAGAACACATTAACCTAAAGCAATCGGAAGTAATGAAATAATAAAGATTAGAATAGAGATAAATGAAATTAGAAAAACAATAGAATCAACAAGACCAAAAGATGATTCTTTGAAAGTCAACAAAATTGACAAATCTCTAGCTAGACTGACAAAGCAAAAAAAGAGAGATGATAGTAACTAAAATTAGAAACGAAAGTGGCAACATTAATACCAACCTTAAGAGGATTATAAGAGAATCGTATGTACAGTTGTATGCCAATAAACTAAATAACTTAAATGAAATGGATAAATTCCTAAACTGACTCAAGAAGAAATAGAAAATCTCAACAGAGCTATAATAAGGGAAGAGATTGAAAAAGTAATCAAAAACCTCCCAACAAAGAAAAGTCCAGGACCAAATAGCATCACTGGCGAATGCTACCAAACATGTAAAGAAGAATTAGCACAAATTCTTCTCAAATGCATCCAAAAAATAGAGGAGGAGGGAATACTTTTAAACTCATTCTATAAGACTAGCATTATTCCGGTATCAAAGCCAAGTAAAGGTACCACCAGAAAGAAAACTACAGACCAATATCCCTTATGGATATAGATGCAAAAATCCTCAGCAAAATACTAGCAAACAGAATCCAACAGAATATTAAAAGGATTACACACCATGACCAAGTGGGATTTATCCCAGGAATGCAAGGGTGGGTCAGCATAAGAAAATCGATCAATATAATACACCACATTAATAGACTGTAGGAAAAAAATATGATCATCTCAATTGTTGCATAAAAAGTATGTGATAAAATCCAATGCCCTTTCATGATAAAAACACTCAGAGAACTAGGAATAGAAGGGAAATTCCTCACCATTATAAAGGTCCTTTATGAAAAACCTACGACAAACATCATACTCAATGGTGAAAGACTGAAAGCTCTTCCCCTTAGATCAGGAACAAGACAAGGATGCTCACTTTTACCACTGTTATTGAACATTATACTGGAAGTCCTAGCCAGAGCAATTAGGCAAGAAAAGAAATAAAAGACATCCAAATTGGAAAAGAAGAAGTAAAATTATCTCTATTCACAAACATAATACTATATATAGAAAACCCCAAAGAATCCACAAAGAAGCTACTAGACCTAATAAATGAATTCAGCAAAGCTTCAGGGTACAAGATAGATACACAGAAATCAGCTGTGTTTCTATACACCAGCAAAAAAAAATCTTAAAAGTAAATTAAGAAAACTATTCATTTTATAGTAGCATCTAAAAGAATAAATTGATATAGGAATAAATTTAACCAAGGAGGTGAAAGACCTTTACACTGAAAACTATAAAACACTGCTGAAAGAAATGAAAGAAAATCTAAGTAAATGGAAAAACATCGCATGTTCATGAACTGGAAGACTTAATGTTGTTAAAATGTTGTTAAGATGTCAATTCTACCCAAAGCATCTACAGATACAATGAAATTCCTATTAAGATTCCAGCAGTATTTTTTACTGAAATGAAAAATCCAATCCTCAAATTCATATGGAATTGCAAGGGGTCTTGAATAGACAAAATAATCTTAAAAAAAAAGAATAAAGTAGGAGGACTCATACTTCCCAACTTTAAAACATATTACAAAGCTACAATAATCAAACAATGTAGTACTAGTATAAGGACAGACATATAGATCAATGTACTAGAACTGAGAATCCAGAAATAAATCCACACATCTATGGCCAGCTGATTTTTGATAAGGATTTCAGATTCATTCCATGGAGAAAGAACAGTCTCTTCAACAAATGGTGCTGGGACAACTGGATAACCACATGCAAAAGAATGAAGTTAGTTCCATAGCTCACACCATATACAAAAATTAGTTCAAAATGGATCAATGACCTAAATATAAGACTCAAAATTATAAAACTCTTAAAAGAAAATATAAGAGTAAAGCTTCAGGATCTTCTTTTAAGCAATGGAGTCTTAACTATGACACCAATAGCCCAGGCAACAGAAGACAAAACAGGTAAGTTAAACTTCATCAAAATTAAAAACTTCTGTGCATCAAGGAACATCATCAAGAAAGTGAAATGACAATCCACATGATGGGAGAAAATATTTGGAAACCACATATCGGATAAAGGTTAAGATCTAGAATATGTAGAGAACTTTTAAAACTCAACAACAAAAACACTAACAACCCAACTGAAAAACAGGCAAAGGATTTGAATAGATATTTCTCCCGGGAAGACATATAAACGAAAAACAAGCCATTAGGAAATGCAAATTGAAACCAAAATGAGATGCCACTTCGCACCCACTAATAAGTTTATTATCAAAAAAAAGGAAACTTACAAGTGTTGACAAAGATGTAGAGAAATTGGAGCCCTCGTGCATTTTTGGTAGAAATGTAAAATGGTGCAACCCCTGTGGAAAACAGTTTTATAGTTCCGAAAAAAAGTTAAACATAGAATTACTATAAACCAAAACCAAACCTGTTGTCGTTGAGTCAATTCCAACTCATAGTGACCCTATATGACAGAGTAGAACTGCCCTATAGGGTTTCCAGTGAGAGGCTGGTGGATTCAAACTGCTGACCTTTTGGTTAGCAGCCAAGCTCTTAATGACTATGCCACACAGCAATTCAACTATATACCCAAAAGAATTGAAAGCAGTAACTCAAATACACACATGTACACCAGTATTCATTGTAGCATTATTCACAATAGCCAAAAGATGGAAACAACCCAAGTGCCCATAAACGAATGAATAAATGAAATGTGGTATATACATACAATGGAGTATTATTCAGCAATAAAGAATATCCATATAAACTGTTATTCAACTATGAAGCTCTGATACGTGCTGCGACATGGATGAACCTTGAAAACATTATGCTAAGAAATAAACCAGACACAAATAGGCAAATATTGTGTGATTCTATTTATATGAAATGTTGAGAATACACAGATCTATGGAGATAAAAGAATATTAGTGGTGGCCAGGGGCTGGGGCGGGGGTGGGGGGGTGGAGAGGAAATGCAGAGTTAAAAAATAATAACAATAACAATTAAAAGAAATTAAAAAGTCTCCAAGAAGTTTTCCTGACCAACCTCATATCTACAATTTCTTTTATCAGCACTTACTCAGTTGATCAACATTTACTAAGCACTTCCATGGGTCATCAAGCTCCTCCTTGGCCAACATTTGTTGAGCATTTTCTATATGCCAGGCACTACACTAAGTACATTATCTACCACTCTATTTCTCTGCTCTCCTTTACAGAAAATCTCCTCAAAAGAGTTGTTTATACTCATATATCAATTCCTGACAGCTCATTTGCTTTGAATCAGCTTCAGATTTTTGCCCTCACCTCTCCACAGAAATTGCTCTTTGTAATGTCACTAATGATTTATATATTGCTAAATCCAATCAGTTTTCAGTCCTCTTCTTCCTTGATCTAGCAACAAAATTTGACCAGGTGACCCCTCCCTCTTCCTTGAAATCCTGTCTTCACTTAACACCAGGACACCACACTCTCCTTGTTTTCCACCTTCTTCATCGGCCGCTTTTTCTCAGGTCATTTGCTGGTTCCGCCTCATCTCCCAGACCTGTGAACATCGGAGTGCCTCGGCATCAGCCTTCTCATTATACTCACTCTCTATGTCCTGTGGCCTCGGAGGCTGTCCATTGTCATTGCTTTAAATATCATTTGTACTAATGATTCTCAACCCTATAGAAGACATAATATAGTCAGAAGCTCGTATCTTCTTATGATGAATATGTTTGGATTTAAGAGAAATAAGATAATATTTAACAAAATACATCTTTGTATTAGACATTAAAAAATAAAGGATAAATAAGTATAATTTTGTATAGCCATAACGCATTGCCCTCGAGTAGATTCTGACTCACAGCAACCCTATAGATAGGACAGGGGAGAACTGCCCCAAGGGGTTTCCAAGGAGCGGCTGGTGGATTCAAACTGCTGACCTTTTGATTAGCAGCCAAGTTCTTAACCACTGTGCCATAGACTCACCTTAATTGTGTCAGCTCTAAATATAGACTGATATAAGTGTGACGACTCAAATTCCAACAACTGGTATTGCTGCTAACAATGTTTTTTGTTTTTGTTTTTTTCCATGTGGTGAATAGCTTTTCGGATAATTCTGAACAAAAAAAGGTACAGTGTTCTTTTGATTCAAATGGTTTAAAATCATGTTATATTAAGCTATACTAAGAATAGTTTGTAAAGTGGAGACAGAGTTTAGGCTCAGATAATTATAGTTTTTTTTTTTTTTTCGCTTAAGCAAATGCTCAAATGGGACATTCAAAAGTTGTATGGGAGATGAACTAACTCTTTTTTGTGTGACATTGTCTCTTACATTGCAAGATGTCTAATATCCTTGGCCCTTGCCTATAAAATGACAGTAGTAACCCCAGTTATTGTGAAAATGAAAAATGTCACTTAAAATCCCCAAAACCACGGGTGATTAAGTGTCAAAAGACAATTCTCCGTGGGCCTGTCACATTTTTGCACAGCTTGTGAGCAGAGGCACTGATTGGCTTTATTCTGGACTATCTTTTTAAGGCTATTTGTTTAGCAAAAGGGGCTCTGGTGGGGAAGTGGTTAAAGTGCTTGGCTGCTAATCAAAAGGTTGGCCATTCAAACCCACAAGCCACTCCATGGGAGAAAAATGAGGCAATCTGCTTCTGTAAAGATCACAACTTTGGAAACCCTATGGGGCAATTCTGCTCTGTCCTATAGGGTAGCTATGAGTCAGAATCACTTGAAGGGAACAGGTTGGTTCTGCTGGTTTAGCAAACAATTTTGGAAGACAGAGGTAGTGTCTGCCTTCTGAATCAAGATCAGGAAGGCTTACTGCCCATTACCAAAAGATTCAGGTTTCCTAAGCTTGGGGTTTCTCTCCTGCAATGCAAACCACAAAGTTTGCAGGCATATTCTGGCCCTCTTCACATTGTGTATGGGAATTCAGATTCAGGGACCCAGGACAAGACAATGCTGATGCTCTGGCTACTGCTATTACTGTCAGTAATAAAGTCCTTCGTCTCTGACCCAGGGATCTTATGTCTTCTGCCAGGATCCATGAAACTGTAGCAGGCTAACTTGCCAGCTTGTAAGTAGGATGAAATGTCAGACCCTTCACAGTTATTGACAACCATGTCACTGAAAAATCACTAAATGTGTATGCTAATTCCCAAACCTATATTCTAGCTCTGACCTCTCCCTGAACTCCAGACATTTATAGCCAATGGCCATCAATATTTGGATGTCAAACTCAATAAAATGTAAATTCATCTTTCTAGTTTGTTAGGCTAAAAACCTTGGCATCATCTTTGATGCCTTTCCTTTTCACAAAGCACACATCTAAGCTATCTCTAAATCCTCTTGACACTACCTTCAAAAAATATACAAAACCTGATCACCTCTCATCATCTTTACCACTCTCATCCTGGTCCATGCCACCATCAACTCCAATCTAGATAATCGCCTTAGCGTCTAACTACTCTCCCTGATTCCTTCCTGAGTCTCTAAAGTTCATTTTCAACACAGCACCCAAAACGATCTTATTTTAACTTACATTGGATTAAGTCATTTTTCTGTCAAAACCCTTCAGTGACTTCCTATCTCACTCAGAGTAAAAGCCAAAGCTCTGTGATGGTCTACAAGTCTGAAGTGAACTGCTCCTCTTTCCTGGTCTCCTACTAGTCTCTCCTTTGCTCACTTTGTGCCAGCAACATTGACTTTCTTTCTGAATTCTGAATCTGTACTTCCAACTGCCGACTGGACACCTCCACTTATATGTCTACCAGACATCTCAAACTTACCATATCTAAAATAGAATTCCTGATCTTTCCCCTAAAACATGCCAAGCATGCTCTTTCCTCAAGGTCCTTGAACTTGCTGTTCTCTGTTGATGAGTATCTTTTCCCGTAGATATTTGCGTAACTCACTAGTTCACCTCTTTCAGGTTTTAAATGTCACCATTATCATACAGACCTTCACTGATGACCCTACTTAAAATAGCAACCCACATACACCCTGGCACCCTCTATTCCCTTTCTTTGCTTTGTTTTTCTCTCTAGCCTTTACCAGCATTTTATAAATATATATATATGTGTATATATGTATATATACACATATATATATATGTTGTTGTTGTTGAATGCCATTGAGTCAATTTTCAACTCATAGTGGCCCCATATGAAAGAGTAGAACTGCCCCATAAGGTTTTCTAGGCTGTAATCTTTACTGGAACAGATCACTAGGTCTTTCTCCCTTGAAGTAGTTGGGTGGGTTCAGTCTTCCAACTTTTCAGTTAGCAGCCAAGCTGCTTAACTGTTGTGCCACCAGGGCTCGCTCTCTCTCTCTAGGTATATATAAAAACCAAACCCATTGCCATAGAGTTGATTCCAACTCATAACAACCCTATAGGACAGAGTCGTACTGCCCCATAGGGTTTCCAAGGAGTAGCTGGTGGATTTGAAATGTCAACATTTTGGTTAGCAGCTGAGCCCTTAACCACTGTGCCACCAGGGCTCCTTCTATGTGTGTGTATACTTATATGTATGTGTGTGCGTGTATATGTATGTATATATACATATATATATAATAACATACATATATCTTATTTTTCCATCTGTCTCTCCTTCTAAAATGTAATTATTTTGTTAATTATTTGTTGAAAGAATCAAACAATGTAATCTTCACACACTTCTCTATAATTCCAAGAATAAATATTTAAATAGTCCCCTCCACTGAACAGTTCATAACATGTCTGAAGGGACAAGATAAAAAGCCTTGAAACTGACAAACAAAACCTGAAACCAGGAAGCCTGGGTCAGATCCTAGTTATGTCATTTGCTTGCCCTGTACTATTGGGTAAAATAATGACATTGAACCACAGTTATTTCATTTGTTAAGTATGAAGAGTCCATTCCCCACTTATCCCATGGGTTGTGGTAATTATCACATGAAATAGGGTGTGCAAAGAGCTTTGTGAGATGCAAAGCACTGCGAAAATTTAAGTTTTATGGTTTCTAGCTTTAAAACATACCCCATTTTTCAATCCCATTGCCACAACTACAGCCTATATAATCTTGTTTTTTAAAATTTTTTTTACTGTACTTTAGATGAAGGTTTACAGAACAAATAGTTTCTCATTAAACAGTCAGTACTCATATTGTTTTATGACATTGGTTAAGAACCCCACGACCTGTCAACACTCTCCCTTCTCTACCTTGAGAACGTTTTTATTGGTGAAAATATACATAGCCAAAGTTACACCATTTCAAAAGTTTCTACATGTAC
>NW_004443957.1:19557553-19566863 GCF_000243295.1 Trichechus manatus latirostris | reverse complement strand
CCTATATTCAGCCTGTGGTCTGATATTGTTTGTTCTCAGATTGAAGGACTTCCTTTAATAAGTCTCTAAGTTTGGTTTGGCTTTTACGTAGTCCCTTAATTTCTGTTTATCTGGAAATGACCTAATTTCACCATCATATTTGAACGAGAGTTTTGCAGGATATATTCTTTGCTGGCAATATTTTTCTCTCAAGGTTTTATATATGTCATCCCATTGCCTTCTTGCTTGCACGGTTTCTGCCAAATAATCCAAGCTTAGTCTTATTGTTTCTCCTTTGTATGTGACTTTTTGTTTTTCTCAAGCTGCTCTCAGGATTCTTTGTTTGTCTTTGGTTTTAGCGAGTGTGATTATGATATGCCTTAGTGATTTTCTTTTCGGGTCTATGCTATATGGGGTTCATTGAACTTCTTGGATGGTCAGCTTTTTATTTTTCATGATATTGGAGAAGTTTTTTGTCAGCAGTTCTTCAATGATCCTCTCTGTGTCTTCTGTTTTCTCCCCCTGTTCTGGAACTCCGATCACTCACAGATTTTTGCTTTTGATTGTATCTCACATAATTCTCAGGGTTTCTTCATTTTTTTTCATTCTTTTTTCTGATTTTTCCTCATACAGAGTTGTACTGAAGTGTTTTTCTTCAGTTTCTCTGATCTTATCTTCCATCATTTCAAACCTGCTCCTCAGGCCTTCTATGACACTGTCCATTTCTGAAATCTTGTTGTTTATCTTTTGGATTTCTAATTGCTGTTTTTGTCTGATTTCTAGTTGTGAATTTATTTTGGCACTTTGTTCCTTTTTTTTTTTTTTTTTCCCCTTGAATTTTCCCATTTTTTTTGTCTGTATTTTTCATGAATTTGTCTGCCTTTTCCGTGAATTTGTCTATTTTTTCCTCATTTTTGTCTGTTTTTTGCTTCAACTCTTGGATAATTCTGAATATTAGAGATTTGATTCCCTATCAGTTAGGTCTAGTGCTTTTTCTTCTACTGGAAGGTCATTTGGTGTTTTATTTTGGACGCCTACTGGAAGCATCCTGTCCTGTTTTTGTAAATGTTTTGATATTGTCTGCTGTCTTCAGGGCATTCAGTGGTTATTTTCCTCATTTATTGATTGCAGATTTGTTTGTTTCGTCCTGCTTTTTTTGTTTTATTTGGTTATGTCTGAGCAGGCGGACTGTGCGTTCTTTGTTGTTTGCTCCTCTGTGGGCACAATACATTTCACCTCCTTCTCCAATGGGCAGGGTCAGTCACTGAGGTATGGTACAGCATGGCAGGTCCAGCTGAAGGGGAGTTGCTGGGATAGGTTTTTTGTGGCATGTACCAGGGCTGACAGTGTGGACTGGGAATCAGTGCAGGGCAGGTTCCAGTAGGCCGTGCCTGTGCTGCTTGGGAGTGTGATGTTCTGCTCACTGTGCAGGTAGGCAGGAAGGAGAGGGTAGATTGTGATGTGTGGAGCTAAGATGGGTATGGGAAAGATGAGAAAGAGGAAAGAGGAACAGGAGTCAAAAAACATACACACAAACAAAAAACAGTGCTAAGCGAGCTCGGTTTTGGAGCGGAGAGATGAGAGACTGAGATATGGGGAAAAACAAAAATGAAAAAAAAAGTAAAAGGGCAAAAGAAAAAAATGAATAAATCGAGCAACTGGAAATGAAGAAAGACAAAAAGGGAGTAAGAGAGAGAAGAAAGCTAAACAAAGAAATGAAAAAAAACACACACAAAAAAAAAAAAAACAAAAAAGAAATGTCCCCAGGGATGTCACTGTGCTTCTGTGCAGAGTAAGGGACTAGCTTCCAAGCTGCGTGGTACTGCCTGGCTAGAAGTGGCTCCCAAGCCAAGAAAAGAAAAAGAAAACAAACAAACAAATCAAAACAGAACAAATCAGAGCAAACAGACAAATAAGCCCCGGGGGTCCCACCAGCGTGGCCACACAGGCCGGAAAGCAGTTTCACAGTCGAGCGGTGTTTTGCAGCCTTTCAGGGAGAAGCAAAGATGGTTCATGGAGTCAGGTATTTGAGAGAAAGGAGGGGGAGGTGGTGAGAGGTAAGGAAGAAATCTAAAGAAGTGGAAAAAAGCAACACCAGCAACCAAAAAATGGCACTCAGGGAGCTGGTCAGTGAAGGCAGGTGGAATCCAAGTGGCACTGTGGGGAAGCTTGTACTTCCCGGCCAGTAGACTGTGGCTGCAGCAAGCAGAGGAGGCTAAGTGGGGACGAAGAAGGGTGGGGGGTGGGAAAGCCTATATTGTGGGTTACCGGTTGTTCTGTCTCCTGCTGGAAGCTCCGTGAAGCTGCTTTCTCGTACCTCCTGTTCGCTGATCTCCGATAGGAGTCCAAGATGGAGGATCTGTGCTGTGGTAGCTGATAGGGGACCTCTGCATGTATCTCTCCTCATGCTCTGTTCTCTGTCAGTTTCTTATTCCACTCAGTGCTTGGCTGAGTTCTTTATCTCTTCATTTGATTCTTAGGGTTTCAGGATTGACGTGTGACTCTGTTTGACTTAGTTTTTCTGATATTTGCTGCAGAGGGATGGCGTAGTGCTTCTGACTATAGTGCCATGTTGCCCGGAAGTTCCAGCCTATATAATCTTGCTCTCCAAGCATTCCTATACTTTCTTGTCTGCCTGACCTGGCTCAAGCAGTCCTGTCTGTATTAAATATCCTTACCCCACCCACGCTATTTGCCCCATCTCAGTCTCCTCATCTACAAAGGCTTTGCAGTATCTAAAATGGGATTTCTCTTCCCTTCCTTGAGATTTCTTTAGATATCATTTGGAATGCTCTCATAGATCTTTCCAGGATGTACCTTAAATTAAAGGTGTTACTGTCTTCTTTACCAGGTCCTAGCTCCAAGAATCTGTCTGATCCATCTTTGTGACTCCCACTGTTCCTAACATAATATGGTACATAAAGCAGATTCTGGTTGTTGAATTAACTCAACCTCTCAGGGTACAAGCAGAAGGCAATTTATTTATTTTGGCACCATGGCCCCCTGCAACCTGCCCTGTGGAAGTTTTTCTTGGGCCCTGGGCCAAATCTCTGGCAGGTATCTTTTTTTTTTTTTTCAGTCACTCAGATAATGAAGGTCTAGTCCAGTATAATAATCAAATAACCCAGTCCAATTCAATGCAATATCAAAATCCTATACTCTTCTCCTCCTACCTTGGGCCTGCTTTAGGCTGAGAAGTCTGCAAAGGTGGTGGAGGCAGTGGTAACAGCCTACGGTGAGCTTCCCTCTTTCCTTTACTTCATCTCCTACCCCCCTCTCTAACTGCCCTTTTTGGCCCTTCTTGGCAAAGGGCACAGTCTTAGGAGGCTAGTACATTTGTCCATGTCCTCTGGGTCATCTTTTCTCTATAGAGATGCCTTTGTGACTTCTTTAAGATCTCTTGCTGAGGCTACCTGAATACCAGTGATGTCTCTCTGCCAGATGGCCAATTTTGACTCCTCCTCTCAACTTCTAACGCCCCTTCACCTCTCCGGCGGTCGTCTGAGGGAAGAACCCTTGAAGAAGACCCCAGTAGTCCCACTAGCTTCCACGGGTTCGTATGTGGATCCTAGAAACAAGGGTCATTGCTGTGTCAGTGGGAAAGCTCCTCGTTGCCACTGCACCACCTGTCTTCACTCTGCACCAGGCAGGCGCAGCCCCACAATAGACCCTCGACACTGCACTTCCTCGGTAAGAGGCAGATACAGTCCCTAGGTCTCTCAAACTACAGAGAAGACTTGTCCTGCTCTCTACAGAGTACTCTTGAAGCCCCTCTCACTTGGCTTGAGGTGAGGGGGCACATCTCCCCCCTCCCACTATTCAGTAGGGGTTGGAGTACAGGCAATGCACAGGACACTGACAATTCTCTGCAAAGAAATCCTCACTTCCCAATCTCTTATCAACCTCAGCTTCTTATATGGGCTAGAGCTGGGTGAGGAGCAAAGGCTGGGGGACCAGCTTGAGGCCTCCCCTTTGAAAGTCTTACAAAGCTGCTCCAGTACCTCCCCTTGGAATGACAATAGGACTTCCTACCAGTGGTTTTATTACTAGCCTTCAGAGCCTCTGTTTAAACTCAGAGACAAAAGGATGAGTTACACTTAAGATCCTGTTTCAAACGTTTGCTGAATTTAACACTAAAAATGGAAAATGAAAAGCTATCGCTCCAGATGAGGACCATTACTCCTGAGACACGTCAGAAGACCAGTTCTGCTAAGAACAGAACATCTGATGAATTCTTAAGCTCCTTGCTTGAAAAATCTTCAACCAGATGTCTTAGAAAGAATTGCTCTTTGATGATGTGAATGAGACAGGACACTTGGAAAACATAACTGTGACCTGTCATCCAGGAATTGTAACATGGGAGGGAACAGTAGGGCTATTCAGCCTTGAGGTTCCAGTCCTGGCTGACTCTTTCCAGGATACTGGGGCCCTTTTATGACCGGAAGGAACAGCCCCTGCTCAGGGCTGCCTGTGGAATCCTAAACTTCTTCCTTTTTTAAAAATTAATTGTGTTATTGTGATGAACATACATATACATATATATACACATACCTACATATATAGCAAAAAATTGCCATTTTTCACATGTACAATTCATTGACATTAATTACCTTCATCATGTTGTGCAACCATAACCACTATCTATTTCTCAATTTTTCCATCACCCTTAACAGAAGCTCAGTGCCTCCTAAGCAATGACGCCCTCTTTCCCCTCCCTCTGGTAGTAAAATTTGGTGTCTATACATCTGCCTATTTCATGCATCCTTCTGTGACTGATTTATTTCACTCAGCATAACACTCGCAAGGTTCATCCATGTCTTAGCATATATCAGGACATCGTTTCTCTTATGGCACAGTAATAATATCCACTGTATGCATGTATCACATTTTGTTTTTCCATTCATCTGTTAATGTTCCCACCTTTTGGCTATTGTGAATAGTGCTGCAATGAACATTGGTGTACCCTAAATTTCTTTATGTAAATATCAGTACTAATCTGAAACTTCCCTTTTTGCCCCAAACTTTATACCCTAGTAAAAATTTTGGGGCATCTACTTCTTACCAGCTTAGGGACTAGAACAAAGAAGAGAAATAGAACAAGGCATGAGATACACTAACTACCACTATTTGAGTACATAACAACCATCTACATACGTTGCTGATTACAATACAAATCATTTAATCTTTACAATTATTCTGAGAGGTAGATAGAACTAACTCCATTTTACTCAGGAGAAAACTGAGGCTCAACTTAATTAAGAGATTTTCTCATGGAAACACAGATGGAAGAAACAGGGTAGGTACAACTTGCTATTCCTAGAACATTCCTTGGACTTCCCTGCCAATGTTCATACCTGAAAGACCACTGCTCACCCCTAAGTGTCGAGATCCCACCATTGTTAAAACAGAAGCTCCCATGTAACTTCCTCCATAGAGCTATCTTTCTTCCTTCCAAGGGGGAAGCAATTGCTCCTTCCTTTATCTGATGGCACTTTGTACCTTTTTTATGACACGCCAAAATTCCTCCCGCCTCTTATGTGGCCATTTCTGTGCATCTTATTTCCTCTGCTAGAATGTAAAATCCATGAGGGTACTGACAGTGTCTTCTTCACATTGGTATTATCCAAAACACTTAATAAAAACAGTAAAGCAAGCTTCTTGCTCACAGTAGGTACTCAACACATGTTTGTTGAATGAGGAGCACAAAGGTATTGCAAAAGATGAAATGTCAGGTATCATGTACCAGAACCCCTTGTTTGCAACTCAGACGAATAACATCTGAGGGTTCACTGTCATCAAAAGCAAACGCTGGCCTATTTCCAGAGGGCGTCTACCCCAGCCTGGCTTCTGCTTCAAAGTTTCCTCTAAGTCCCAGCTGCGGCCCTCTTGATCTTTCCATGTTTGTTCATTAAAGTTAATTTGGGACATGAAAAGACCCAGGACTGAATATTTCTTTCTTTCTTCCTTTTTTTTTACTGTTGTGCTTTAAGTGAAAGTTTACAATTCAAGTTAGTGTCTCATACAAAAATTTAAACATACATTGTTTTGTGACCCTACTTGCTCTCCCTATACTGTGACAGCTCACTCTTCCTTTCCACCCCAGATTTCCCATGTTCATTCAACCAGCTCCTGAGTCTCTCTGTCTTCTCATCTCGCCTCCGGACAGGAGCTGCCCATTTAGTCTCATGTATCTACTTGAGCTAAGAAGCACACTCTTCACGAGTATCATTTTATGTCCCATAGTCCAGTCTAATCTTTATCTGAAGAGTTGGCCTCGGGAATTGTTTCAGTTCTGGGCTAACGAGAGCCCAGGGGCCTTGTCTTCCAGGATCCCTGCCGTCTCAATCAAACCATTAAGTCTGGTCTTTTTACTAGAATTTGAGTTCTGCACCCCACTTTTCTCCTGCTCCATCAGGGACTCTCTGTTGTGTTCCCTGTGAGGACATTTATTGTGGAAGCCGGGCACCATCTAGTTCTTCTGGTCTGAGGCTGATGCAGTCTCTGGTTTACATGGCCCTTTCTGTCTCTTGGGCTAATACTTTCCTTGTGTCCACAGTGTTCTTCATTCTCCTCTACTCCAGGTGGGTTGGGACCAATTGATGCATCTTAGATGGCCGCTTGCTAGCTTTTAAGACTGCAGATACCACTCACCAAAGTAGGATGCAGAACATTTTCTTAAAAAACTTTGTTATGCCAATTGACCCAGATGTCCCCTGAAAGCATGGTCCCCAGACCCCCACCTCTACAACTCTATCCCTTGAAGTGTTTGGTTGTATTCAGGAAACTTCTTAGATTTGGTTTAGTCCAGTTGTACTGACTTCCCCTGTAGTGTGTGCTGTCCTTCTCTTCACCTAAGATAATTCTTGTCTACTATCTAGTTAGTGAATAACCCTCACCCTCCCTCCCTACCCTCGAAACCATCAAAGAATGTTTTCTTCTGTGTTTAAACCTTTTCTTGGGTTCTTGTAACAGTGGTCTTATACAATATTTGTCCTTTTGCAACTGACTAAGTTCACTCAGTATAATGCCTTCCAGATTCCTTCATGTTATGTTTCAAGGATTCATCATTGTTCTTTATTGTTGCATAGTATTCCATTGTGTGAATATGCCATAATTTGTCTCCATTCGTCTGTTGACAGGCACCTAGGTTGTCTCCATCTTTTTGCTATTGTGAACAATGCTGCAATGAACATGGGTGTGCATGCATCTATTCATGTGATAGCTCTTAATTCCTTAGGATATATCCCAAGGAGCAGGATAGCTAGATCGTATGGTACTTCTAGCTTTTTAAGGATGTGCCAAATTGATTTCCAAAGTGGTTATACCATTTTACATTCCCACCAACAGTGTATAAGTGTTCCAGTCTCTCCACAACCTCTCCAGCATTTATTATTTTGTGTTTTATGGATTAATCCTAGCCTTGTTGGGGTGAGATGATAACTCATTGTAGTTTTGATCTGCATTTCTCTGATGGCTAATGAATGTGAGCATTTCCTCCTGTGTTTGTTAGCCGCCTGAATATCTTCTTTGGCAAAGTGCCTACACATATCCTTTGCCCATTTTTAAATTGAGTTTTCTTTTTGTTGCTGAGGTTTTGCAGTATCTTGTAGATTTTAGAGATTAGACGCTGATTGGATTTGTCATAGCCAAAATTTTTTCCCAGTCTGTAGGTTGTCTTTTGACTCTTTTGGTGACGTCTTTTCATTATCATAAGTGTTTGATTTTTAGGAGCTCCCAGTTATTTAGTTTCTCTTCTGGTGTTTGTGCATTGTTACTTATGGTTCGTATTCTGTTTATGCCATGTATTAAGGCTCCTAGTGTTGTCTCTATTTTTTCTTCAATGATCTTTATTGTTTTCAATTTTATATTTAGGTCTTTGATCCATTTTGAGTTAGTTTTTGTGCATGGTGTGAGGTATGGGTCTTGTTTCAGTTTTTTGCAGATGGATATCCAGTTATGCCAGCACCATTTGTTAAAGAGACTGTCTTTTCCCCGTTAATGGACTTTGGGCCTTTGTCAAATATCAGCTGCTCATAGGTGGATGAATTTATGTCTGGATTCGCAATTCTGTTCCATTGGTCTATGCATCTGTTGTTGTTCAGTACAAGGCTGTTTTGACTACCATGACAGTGTAATAGATTCTAAAATCAGGTAATGTGAGGCCTCCCACTTAGTTCTTCTTCTTGAGTAATGCTTTGCTTATCTGGGGCTTCTTCCCTTTCCGTATGAAGTTGGTGATTTGTTTCTCCAACTCATCATAAAATGCTGTTGGAATTTGGATCGGGATTGCATTGTATCTGTAGATTGCTTTGGGTAGAACGGACATTTTCACAATGTTGAGTCTTCCTATTCATGAGCAAGGTATGTTTTTCCACTTATGCAGGTCTCTTTTGGTTTCTTGCAGTAGTGTCTTGTAGTTTTCATTGTATAGGTCTTTTACATCTCTGGTTAGATTTATTCCTAAGTATTTTATCTTCCTGGGGGCTATTGTAAATGGTATTGATTTGGTGATTTCCTCTTGGAAGTTCTCTTCGTTGGTGTAAGGAATCCAGCTGATTTTTGTATGTTTATCTTGTATCCTGATGTTTTGCTGCAATCTTCTGTTAGTTCTAGCAGTTTTCTTGTGGATTCTTTGGGGGGATCTCTGTGTATAAGATCATATCATCTGCAAATAGAGATACTTTGACTTCTTCCTTACCAATTTGGATGCCCTTTATTTCTTTTTCTAGCCTAATGGCTCTGGCTAGGACCTCCAGCACAATGTTGAATAAGACTGGTGATAAAGGGCATCGTTGTCAGGTTCCCGTTCTCAAGGGGAATGCTTTCAAACTCTGTCTACTTAGGATGATGTTGGCTGTTGGCTTTGTATAAATGCCCTTAATTATGTTGAGGAATTTCCCTTCTATTCCTATTTTGCTGAGAGTTTTTATCATGAATGGGTGTTGGACTCTGTCAAATGTCTTTTCTGCATCAATTGATAAGATCATATGGTTCTTGTCTTTTGTTTTATTTATGTGATGGATTACATTGACTGTTTTTCTAATTTTGAACCATCCCTGCATACCTGGTATAAATCCCACTTGATCACTGTGAATTACCTTTTTGATATGTTGTTGAATTCTACTGACTAGAATTTTGTTGATGATTTTTGGGTCAATGTTCATGAGGGATACTGGTCTATAATTTTCTTTTTTTGTGGTGTCTTTACCTGGTTTTGGTATCGGGGCAATGCTAGCCTTATAGAATGAGTTTGGGAGTATTCCATCCTTTTCTATGCTCTGAAATACCTTTAGTAGTAGTGGTGTTAACTCTTCTCTGAAAGTTTGGTAGA
>NW_004443957.1:19542318-19556686 GCF_000243295.1 Trichechus manatus latirostris | reverse complement strand
GGATGTGACCTGGGTAAAGGTGGTGTTACAATCCCACCCTAATCCTCTTTAACATAAAATTACAATCACAAAATGGAGGCCAACCACACAATTCTGGGAGTCATGGCCCAGCCAAATTGATACACACATTTTTTGGGGGACATAATTCAAACCATGCCATAGGGTTAATGTTTTGATTTTGGCTCTTTCTTCTTTTTGAATGTATATATTACTTGCTATAAACTGACCTCTGAGCACTGCTTTTGCTGTGTCCCAAAGGTTCTGGTAGGATGTGTTTTCATTCTCATTTGAAACTATGAATGTCTTTATTGCATCCTTAGTTTCTTCTATAACCCAGTAGTTTTTGAGCAAGGTGCTGATCAGTTTCCATGTGTTTGATTTTTTTTCCTTGCTTTTTCTGTTATTGATTTCTACTTTTATGGCTTTATTGTCAGAAAAGATGCTTTGTAGTATTTCGATGCTTTGTAAGGATTCTGTTAAGGCTTGCTTTATGGCCTAGTATGTGGTCCATTCTGGAGAAGGTTCCATGTGCATTGGAAAAGAAAGTATACTTGGCTGCTGTTGGGTGGGGTGTTCGATATATGTCCATGAGATCAAGTTGGCTGATTGTAGCATTTAGATCTTCTGTGTCTTTATTGAGCTTCTTTCTGGATGTTCTGTCCTTCACCAAAAGTGGACTGCTGAAGTCTCCTACTATTATTGTGGAGCTGTCTATCTCTCTTGCCAATGCTGTTAGAGTTTGTTTTATGTACTTTGGAGCCCTTTCATTGGGTGCATAAATATTTATGATAGTTATGTCGTTCTGGTGTACTGATCCTTTAATCATTATATAGTTTCCTTCTTTATCCTTTGTGGTGGATTTTACTTTAAAGTGTATTTTGTCGGAGATTAACATTGCCACTCCCACTCTTTCTTGAACGTTGTTTGCTTGATATATTTTTTCCCGTCCTTTGAGTTTTAGTTTGTTTGTGTCTTTAAGTCTAAGGTGTGACTCTTGTTGGCAGCATATAAACGGATTGTGTTTTTTATCCATTCTGCCATTCTGTGTCTCTTTATTGGTGCTTTTAGTCCATTTACATTCAGGGTAATTATTGATAGGTATGAGTTTAATGCTGTCATTTTGATGTCTTTTTTGTGTGTTGCTGACAGTTTCTTTGTTCCATTTAATTTTCTGTGTTAAGTCACTTTTCTTTATGTATTTTCTTTTCATCTTTTTCATTGTTATTGATTTTGTATTTGCTGAGTCTTTAAATTTTTCTTGTTTTTTATTTTGATGTGTAGGATTGTTAGTTTCCTTTGTGGTTACCTTAATATTTACCCCTATTTTTCCTAGTTTAAACCAGTCTTTTATTTCTTTATATTGCCTCGACTTCCTCTCCATATGAAAAATCTATGGCTACATTTTGTCATCCCTCTTTTTTGTTTTAATGTTATCATCTTTTATATATTGACATCTCTGTTTCCCTATTTTCAGTGTTTTAGCTTTGATTTATTTTTGTGACTTCCCTATCTGGGTTGATATCTGGTTGCTCTGTCCTGTGTTCTAGTCTTGGGTTGTTATCTGATGTTACTGTGTTTCTAACCGGAGGACTCTCTTTAGTATTTCTTGTAATTTTGGTTTGGTTTTTGCAAATTCCCCAAACTTCTGTTTATCTGGAAATGCCCTAATTTCACCATCATATTTGAGAGATAGTTTTTCTGGATATATCATTGTTGGCTGGCAATTTTTTTCCTTCAAGGCTTATTATATATGTCATCCCATTACCTTCTTGCCTGCATGGTTTCTGCTGAGTAGTCTGAGGTTATTCTTATTGACTCTCCTTTGTAGATGACTTTTTGTTTATTTCTAGCTGCCCTTAAAATTCTCTCGTTAACTTTGGTTTTGGCAAGTTTGATTATAATACTTCTTGGTGACTTTCTTTTGGGATCTACCTTATGTGGGGTTCATTGAGCATCTTGGATAGATATCTTCTCATCTTTCATGATCAGGGAAGTGTTCTGTCAACAAATCTTCCACAATTTTCTCTGTATTTTCTGTTATTCCCCACCCCACCCCCATTCTGGTACTCCAGTCACTTGTAGGTAATTTCTACTGATAGAGTCCCACATAATTCTTAGAGTTCCTTCACTTTTTAAAATTCTTTTATCTGATTTTTCCTCAAATAAGTTAGTGTCAAGTGCTTTATCTTCAATCTCACTCATTCTGACTTCTACTGTCTCAATTCTGCTCCTATGACTTCCTATTGGGTTGTCTAATTCTGAAATTTTATTGTTAATCTTCTGGATTTCTGATTGTTGTCTCTCTACGGATTCTAGCAGCCTGTTAAATTTGTCATTATGCTCTTGAATAACCTTATTAAGTTCCTCTACTGCTTTGTCTGTGTGTTCTTTGGCTTTTTTTTTTTTTGTGTGTGTGTGTGTGTGTGTGTTTTGACAGATTTCGTTCCTAATCTCTGGAAGAGTTCTGTATATTAATCTTTTGTATTCTGCCTCTGGTAATTGCAAGAAATTCTCTTCCTACAGAAAATTTATTGATTCTTTATTTTGGGATCTTGCTGAAGCCATCATGGTCTACCTTTTTAGGTGATTTAATATTGACTGCTGTCTCCAAGCCATCAATAAATTACCATAATTTTTTTATTTTATATTTGCTTAGTGTGTCCTAGCTTCTTGTTTGGATATGCCCAAATAGGCTGCTCATGTGAGCTAGTATGATTATTGGCACCTTTGAAGCTCTAATGTCCTGTCACCAGGTGGTTAGATCTGTTACTAAGTATGTGAGCCGAGGAGTCTGTTAACTTTTCTTATATGGATTCAGCTCAGGTGTCCAGGTAGTTGGTCACCAAGAGTGTGGTGTAGGCTCTCACTTACAGTCCTAGACAGGCATGGGTGATTGGTGTAGGCACAGGTATCTGGCTGCAGTAGGGGCTCATGTGCTGGGCAAGGCATGAGGCTGACAGCTGCCCCGAGTGTCTGGAAGGAAAGCGTGCCCCTGTTCCCTAGAGCAAGTAAGTAGGTGGGTTTTGCAGCCTGACTATGAGCACTCAGTGCTGTTTTCTGTAAGGATGAGGGGGTGGCACTTATTCTTGGACCCCAGTCGCGGGTGGCTAGCTGGCATGAGTGGAGCCACCAGTCCTCAGGCCCCTAATGGGCAAAGCAGTGTCAAGTGTCACAAACCTGCCACTTCACAGCTGAAACAGTTGAAGTTAGACTTCAGGTATATACGCTGTTGTACTGTGGTAATGAAGGCCTACACTATTGAAATGAGCCCACACAAGTCTATGCAGGGGTGAAAGGCATTCAAAGTCTGTGGATCCCCTATGCTTGTGCCTAGGCAAAGGAGCTGTGCCAACCCTGAGTTCCTGACTTATGGGAGCTGGCAGCTTATTTTTTCCCTGTATGTTAATTTATTCCCTCTCCAATGCTGGAAGAATGACTCAGGGTGCATAACGGGTCTTACTTCCTGCCCAGGGGAATTGGCAATCACTAAAGCTGGCCCAGGACCCACTGTAGAGCGGGGAGGAGGGAGATAAATGGGAGAGAGGTTTTTCCAAAATGGGGTAATTTTTAAACTTTTTAAATCCCCACAGTAGGCCAGATGCAAGTACTTATCTTTAGCTGCTTTAGTGCTGCTTTTCACTGGTTCTGGATGGCTGAGTAGACTCTCTGCCGCTGGGCCTACTCCGATGTGGAAAACGCCTCTTGAGTGCTACTGCTTGCCTCACTGAGCACAGCAGCTGATCCTGCCTGACGGGCTTAGGCTTCTGCCGGGTCAGGTGTGGCAACTCTTCGCTGCTTCTGAACCATCTTTCCCAACCCCCACTACTCAGTCCCATTCCTCAACTTTTCCTTTGATGTTCAGGGCTCCTAGATTGTCATATATAATCTATCCACTTGTTTTTTTCGGGGTTTTGTTGTAACAGGGTCCACAGGAAGCGTCTGATTACTCCACCATCTTGTACCCACCTCCTGAATATTTCATTAAGACCATGTCTTTTTTATGCAGCCACTACAGAAAAAACAGGTAAAAATAAAGCAGAGGTTGCCCATATGAGGCCAGTGAATGCAGCACCTGTTTAAACCCGGGCCCTCTGTTCACAGACTGACATCTTCAGTCAGCTTTGAGGATGCGAAGAGTATCAGGGGAAATAGATTATGTCCTTCATAGAGATATTATGAATCTTCAAGAAACTGACCAGCTCTCCTTCCCAGGGGATTAAGGAAATAACAATTCATGTGAAAATCGTCTTAACTAAGAGTGTTGACCGTGGACTAAAATTATTATTATTAATATTATCAGCTACTATTTTATGAGTTCTTATTATGTGCCAGGAACGCTGGTGGCACAATGGTTAAGAGCTTGGCTGCTAACCAAGAGGTTGGCAGTTTGAGTCAACCGCTCCTCGGAAACCCGATGGGGCAGTTCTACTCTGTCCTATGGGGTTGCTATAAGTCAGAATCTACTCGAGGGCAATGAGTTTGGTTTTGGTTACTATGTACCAAGGATTGTGTTGAGTGTTTTACCTGAATTATTTCTTTTAATCCTCACAGTAATCCTCTGATACGATGCTATTATCAACCCCATATTACATATGAGGGAAACAGGGCATAGAGAAGTTAGGTAACTGGACTGAGATCTTATAACTAGCAAATAACAGAAATGTGACAAAGCTTGGATTTCAAATGTGACAGAGTATTTCCAGGGTCTGTACTATTAACCCCCTTCCCTGTTGCTTCTCTGGGTTTCTCAAAAAGTTCTAGTCTTTCTTAACAGGCGGAAAAGACTCTAAGCAATAACTGCTACATCAGATGGTGCTGTTCCGAAGGAGGTATCAGTGAGGTGAGTCGAGTGCCTCGACTTTTATTAAATCTCATATATAAAAAATTTACTTATTTAAAGAACAAAAGAATAGAGGCTGTCATAAAAACTATTGGTGCTATGAGAAATCAAAGACAAGTTTGCCTATATGGCAAACTGTGTTTCTTAAGATTTAGTGGGACTGTAAAGATTCATGAGAACTGGAGAGGTGAGGAAAGTTGGACAACATAGAAACAGAGTAATGTGTCACAAATCTCAAGTGGAAATTTTTATTCTAGTAAATGTAGTTACTCGTTCCTGTGGAGATATTTTTAAAGGTGGAACTTGGGTTTGGGACCACAAATGGAATACGGGAAGCATAAAATAAAATGTCAAACAAAAGTCCAATTGCATCAACTATCCCAATAAATTTAAGTATGTTAAATTCCCCTATCAAAGTACAAATTTTCAGAGCAGGTTAAAACACAAAGTCAAGCTACATGCTCTTTACAAGAGCTATGCCAAAACAACTGGGTACCGAAAGGTTGAAAATATAAGCAAAAACATATCCTAGAAATATAATGAAAGAAAGAAGATGTTATCATGCTGATACCAGACAAAAGAAAACTCAAGGTGAGAAGTAGTAACAATTGACAAGGACAAAGATATTTTATCTTTCTCTTGTATTCAATTCACTGTGAAGGTATAACAATTAGGAATCTTAACTCATTAACAGGAGCCCTGGTGGTGCAGTGGTTAAGGACTTGGCTGCTAACCGAAAAGTCGGCAATTGGAACCCAGCAGCTGCTCGCAGGAGAAAAAAACCTGACAATCTGCGCCCTGTAAAGATTATAGCCTGGTAAACCCTATGGGGCAGTTTGACTCTGTCCTATAGGGTCACTACGAATCAGAATCAACTCGACGGTACACAACAACAATGCATTAACAATATGCCATTTATATCCATAAATTGAAAACAAAAATAAAAAAGAGAAAAAATCCAAAATCATAGTCAATGAACGTAATATAGTCATCTCAGTAATAACCATATTATGTAAAAAAATAAGAAAGTTGGAATACTGCTTATGGAATATTTATGAAGAAAAATAACACATCCCTCCCCACACAAAAAAGAAAACAAAAAACAAAAAACGCAGAAATATCATCAGCATAAAAAGGATAGTAAAAGGAAAAACCATACAGTTTATTTGGGCGTTAAAAGACATTTCTTCTAAATTACTTTTGGGTTAAAGACGAAATAAAAATAGAAATGAAAAAGTGAATGGTAATGAGAGCACCCCATATATCACAATCTGTGGGATGTAGCCAGAACAGAATTCTCCTTCAAGCCCTTCTAGGGTTATCATTAAAGAGTGACTCAGCAGGTTGCACTTGAGATCCATCCAGGATTGCCATTCTCCTGAGCCTTCAGACTCCTCATTCTAGATCTACACCATATAATACAGTAGCTACCTGCCACTTGTGGCCATTGAAATTTAAATTAGCAAAATAAATAAAAAACGCAGTTCCTGTGTAGTACTGGCCACATTTCAAGTGCTCAATAGCTCCATGCGGCTGGTAGTTGCCGTATCAGGCAGAGCTGATTATAGAAAATTTCTATCATTGCAGAAAGTTCATGATTTCAGACAAGTGCCAGTGGCTATGACTGAGGGCCCTCAGGATTGTGGGGTGGGGCAGGGGAGTTTTGCTGCAGAACAGCTAGTCCAAGAACAACCTCCATGGGCTTTTTTAGTCAAACTGAGCTTTCCTCTTAAAACAGCTTTCCAGGTACTCAGTGTCCAGACTAAAGCTGTCTGGCAGTTCTGCTAATCATTCACCACCTTTGGCTTCTTTCTCTGCTCTTGCGGACAGTCTCTGGTTAGGGATGGGAGATTACAATCTTCAAAGTCCTGGGATCAGGATGCTTATGTTTTAATGAACATGTGACCTTGATGCCTGGCCAAGGTGGGGGCGTGAGCATCCCAGATAGGACTTTATGTGGGGCTATATGACCTGCCTGAGTGCCACTTTCAACCTTGAACTTGTGGTGTACTAGTGCACTTTGGTGTATTTCGTCCCTTCTCCTCTGACTATTAGCATCCTTATCCCAGCTTCCCAGAGTAGCCAAGAGGTAGAGACAAATGTGGTGATCAGAAGACGGATGGCGTCTGCTTGTTCCCAAGTGTCCACTATGTCCCTCAGACCCACAGTCCTGAGGTGCTAGACATAACATTACAAGAGACCAAAGGCAACCCTTTCTGAGATCTGCAGTCCATTCTAGGTAGAACTGGGTACTCAGACATAAGCACTGACTCTTTACTGATGGTAAATATTTAGTGGAGCACCAACAACTTCTTTCTCTCAGAACAGGCCAGTGATTTCCCAACTAAAGGCAAGAACCACAGAAATACCAGGGATTTCTTCTCTTTGTTTCGCTCCATCACAGTGTCACACCGACGGCAGCTTCCTTTGTGCCTCCTCTCACTGAGCACTCAGCTCTCTGAGATTTTCCAGGTGTTTTGACCACTAGCAACAAAGGAAAAAAGATAGAGGGAAAAACACATTTCATTCTATGCAACAACCCCCATGTTTTTCCCTTCTTTTCTCCCTCCTTCTCGCTCTCTTTAGAGAACACAGATACCAATTTTTTTTTTTTTTTTCCTAATAGAGAAACCAGGGCTCACCTAATTAGGAGAAAATTGGGACTGGAGTCCTGGTCTCTTGATTTCCAGTGTATTTTCTGTCTGTATCCCAGTCTTTCTACTGTTTCTACTATAACATGTTAACTTTGGTTACTTCAGGGTATAGGATTGCAGGTACTTACTTCTCTCTCATATTTTGCTTATGGGTTTTTCCAAAATTTTCTATAATGCCCATGTATTACTTTTACATCAACTAGGGTAAACTTGCTGCTGTAACAAACACAAATATTTCCATTGCTTAACCAAAAAAGAAAATTTTTTTTTTTTGCTTACATGTAGTTCAACATGTGTAGTCCTGATTAGTGTGTAAGTCTCCTACAAGGAGTAATCTAGAAAACTCTATTTCTTACATCTTGGGGCTCCTCCATCTTCAACAACATATGACTTCCAAGTAAGTTGTGATATTCCAAAAGAAAGGACGGTAGCATGGAAGAGTACGCGATGGAGGATTTTATGGGCAAGATCAGGAAGCAATAAATATCACTTCCACTTATATTCTATTGCTTAGAACTCAGTTGCAAGGCTGCATCTGACTGTAAGGGAGGGTGGGAAGTTTAGTATCCTGACATACCAAAAAAGAAAATGAATTTGGTGAATTGCTAGCCAATGTATGCCACACTTGTGTAAGAAGCAGAAAAGAAAGTTAATATGAAATAAGGAAGGCAAATCTTAAGCTCTCTATCCTATGACACTTTTTACACTCAAATTCCCACTCTCCCACTGGCAAGAAATGGCTTCCATCCTCAAGTGAATGAAGAGATTGGATTTGTCTGATATTAAGTGGGCTTGGGAAAGAACAGATATTTGGATGAGAGTGAGGGTTCAGAGGCAGTGTTCATACCTGAGTGTAAACTGTCCTCCTCCTCACTAGGGGAGCTATTAGCATCCAGGTGCTGCCTCTCTGCCCCAACGCATTGCTCGTATCCTGAGGTCAGGGCAAATATGCAGAAGACTGTGAAGTCAGCATAGCTCATGTTCAGTGATAAACTTCCTCTTCCTTCAGTACACCTACCAGAGAAACTCTATTCTCTGTACCCTGTACAATGAACTCAGAACTATTTGTATGCCTAGGCATGCCTCCCATTATCTGTATCTTGTTCTCCACCATCCCCTGTAATTGAAGACTCATGCCTTGGATAAAACAAATTGTCATTGAGCCGATTCCAACTCATGGCGAACTCATGTGTGTCAGAGTAGAACGGTGCTACATAGGGTTTTCAATGGTTGATTATTTGGAAGTAGATCACCAGGCTTTCTCCCGAGACATCTCTGGGTGGACTTGAACTTCCAACCTTTCTGTTAACAGCTGAGTGTATTAACTGTCATATGCAGCTGGTAGGACTCTTTCTTCCTATATCTATTAGACATGAAGCAAATGATAGCTGAAGAGACAGAGAAGTTGAGGAGATATTTTACATTAAACTATAAGCTGCTCACTAGAACTGTCCTCTCAACAGTATCTGCATTTTAATAAGAAATTACATCTTGACACCCAAAATTAATCCCAAAAGGTGGCTTTTCAGATTCATCCACTGGCCAATAGGGAATGATTTGTGGGCAGATAAGGGACTTTCTTGGTGGTCCCAAAATGTGTCTGTCACAGAAGAATGAAGAGGCCAAGTAGGTGCTGAGTATGAACATGTGTGGGCACATACCCAAATGTTTATAAACTTGTATGTTAAGACAGAATTTTTTTTTTACCTCAGTATATGACCATATATGAGTAAAGTCTTAAAGGATACACAACATTTTGTGTGTAACCCAGGACTTCTCTGGATAATCCCCATCCCTATGCATCTCTCCACTGCCCCTCTGAGCACTGGGCAGGAGCAGAGGAAGCAAGCTATGGGAGAAAGGGACAAGTATGACAGTAAGTGCCTCAAGAGTCCAAAAGCAGAACTCCTTCAAGCACACATTCCTACAGGTGCAGACTAGGAAATATTCCTCTTCTTCGGCAGAATTGAGTTAGTTCCCAGTGTACTAGAATGGAATGGAACAATGAGACCCACTCCATCAAAAGCGTAGGCTGTTGTCCAGAACTTTCATTCTCTGGGGGAGCAGTGGGCAGAGGGAGATGATAAAAGTAGGGAGATGCTAGTTCTCTATATACAACCCAAAACTTGAGAGGCCCTGAGGGAGAGCAGAGAGAGAAGGTCTTGAGTTTTGTTTTTCACTCCTTAGTCAGACAGACCTGTAATTCCATGGGAAAATTCAATGGTCATTTTTACCCAGGGTTATATCTTTTCTCTTACGGACTATATCAGACAATAGTGATTTCCAAGGCCATAATCTTCAATAACTCTCTCCTGTATCCTTCATGCCCTCCCAGGAATAAGGGGAGATGGGCCACGCTGTGGAAAATATCCTATGGAGGACTGTTGAAGATGGTGACTGGCTCCATCTTAACGGCTTACGTGGTCATCTGTCTTGATGATGGGATGGTGCTGATGAGTAAGCAGGTGCCACCGAGATTTATGTATCCCAAGGAGTGGCAGCACCTCACCATGTTCATCCTCCTCATCCTCATTGGCTGTGCAGATATCACAAGCAAGAACCTGCTGCCTCAGAGGTGTGTGGTCCTAGAAAAAAGTACACTGGTCTTGACCTTCTATGTGCTTCTGCTGCTGTTGGTGTCACACATTCAGGCCTCTGTAGGGGTGGAACTGCAGGTTCACTCTCTGCTCATCTTGGTGGTGTTCCTGCTGGTGTTGGTGTTGACTGCAGAGCTGTGGGTTCCTGACATGTTTCATCTCTGGCTGATCGAGACTTTTCTGTTTCTGATGATGGGCTCCTGGCTGATGCACACAGGCTTTATTCTGTACAGACCAGTCACTGGATACACATGGCAGGACGATGACATGAGTGACATTGTATTTGTCACCACCTTCTTCTGCTGGCATATGATGATCAATGCCTCATGCCAGTTGGTAATCTATGGCTTCTCATCCTTTTGGTATCATTGTTTCTGTCCTGGCTTGAAGCTCACAGGATCCAAAGAAACTCAATATCACGCCAGCCCTCCAGGACCCCTCTACAAGTTGTTGCAGGAACTGGAGCAGTCTGAGAAAGATGACCAGGCTCTCCTCCTTCCAACAAGCTCACTCTGAGATAGGTCCTAGGATGTCTGGCACAGAGTCTACTCTCATCTTTCTCTATGTGGGTTCTCTCAGCCATGGGCGTTGCACCCTCTTTGGTACCCAGTGAAGGTAATGGTCCTGAAGGAAGGCAGTTGGCCCATTCTGTTGTCCCTGCCCACGAGCCTCTAATCACTGAGGAGAAGCAGAGACAGGGACCTGAGGAAGGGATGTTGATGGGATTCTGTGGAGGAAAAAAGTGGGAGAAGAGGATAAGGCCGAGAGGAGTCGGGAAGTGGGTAAGAAATAGCCATGATGAGAAAAGAAGGCAAAAAAAGGAAGATCTTTAAGGGGAGGAGAGCAGAGTCTAGCAGCTATGTTGTCATCAGCTACTTTTCCAGGCTTTTACCGAGGAATAAAGACTTCTCACAAATCAAAACTGCAACAGCAAGCATTTCTATTTGCCAACTAAAGTGACACCACCATGTGGAAAAAGCATAAACAGATATATAGTACAATTCACTTTGGCCAACTGGTCAAAATTATCTCAATAATTTTTTTATTTGGGTAGATTAACATCATTTCAAATTTTGCACGTAAAATGAGAGTTCATACATTTATATGACAGTTTTCCAAATTTCTGTAAACCAAATTTTCATTAAATCCCACCACATTTCTTATTCCTAACCAAAGCAAGGTGCTTATCTACTTTTTCAGCTAGGACCAGCCCACTAGTAATTTACTGGATCCTAATTTACTATATCCTACATTTGAGCCTTTGCCAAATAACATTCTTTTCAACTTAGAAAAAGCCATCACCAGTCATCTTTTCCTACATAGTGCTATTTTTGTTGTTGTTGTTGATTGCTGTCAAGTCTTCTCTGACTCTTGGTGACTCCACGTAAAACAGAATAAAATGTAGCCTGGTCCTGCACCATATTCATAATCATTGGTATGTTTGAGTCTATTATTGATTGTCTTCCAACCTAAGGGGCTCATCTTCCAACACTATATTGGACAATAGCCTTTTGTGATTCATAAGGTTTTCACTGGCTGATTTTGAAAGCAGATCACAAGGCCTTTCCTTCTAGCTTGTATTTGTCTGAAATTGTTACTGAATCCTGTCCACCATGGTGACCCTATGGGATTTGAAATACCGGTGGCATAGATTCCAGCATCACAGCAACATGCCAATCACCACAGTACAACAAACTAACAGGTGGGTGGTGGAATGCTATTTTACACCCAGTATTAAATCCCCTTGTACCTATGCAACGGTAAATAATGACCAGTTTGCAAAACACCTCACAACATAGATGGATTTAGAGGACATTATGTTGAATGAAATAAGTCAATCACAAAAGGACAAACTGTATAAGACCACTATCATAAAGTAACAACAAAAGGTTTACACACAGAAAAAAAGAAAGAAAAAAAAATTCTCTGATGGTTACCAGGCATGGGGGGGGGGGAGAAATTACCAAATAGAAGATTTGTTAATACTGGTGTAGGGAAAGGCAATACAAGATATGGGAGAAGTCAGCACAACATGACCAAGACAAGAGAGGACACTGAGAGAAACACAAGAATAAAGGGCAACTACAGTAACTACTGTGGCATAAACAATCCTGCAACAATAGTATTAACAAACAATAATTTACAAATGGATACATAGATAGATATGCCAAGAGATGTGGGGGGTGTAAAGGAGCAAAACCACCGGCAGATACATGTTTAGTGGTGGCTATTTCTATAAACATGACTATAGGTACTTCTCATATATTAATATAGATAATAGAGCACACAAGTAGCACAGTCAGGGAAACCTTTTAAACATAATGAAACACCTGGTGGGATGAAGTTCCTAGGCTTGAAGGCAAAGGACCATAGACTTGGGGACATCTACATCAATTGGCACAACATAGTTCATAAAGGCAATGTTCTGCATCCTACTTTGGTGAGTAGCATCTAGGGTCTTAAAAGCTTTCAAGAAGCCATCTAAGATACAACTATTGATCTCTTCCCAACCAGAGCAAAGGAGAGTATGAAAACGAAAGACTCAAGGGAGCAATTAGTCCAAAGGACTAATGAACCACAGCCTACACGACCCTGAGACCAGAGGACTAGATAGTGCCTGGCTATCACTACCGACTGCTCTGACTGGGATCACAACAGAGGGTCCTGGACAGAGTGGGAGAAAATTGTAGAACAAAAAGTCAAATTCACAAAAAAGACCAGACTTACTGGTCTGACAGAGACTGGAGAAACCTCTGAGACTATGGCCCTAGGACACCCTCCTGACCTAGAACTGATGCCATTCCCAGAGACCCCTTCCAGCCAAACAATACACAAGCCCATAAAATAAAACATAACACCTGAGAGGAACATTCTCCTTGGAACACCAAATTATACGAGATCAGAAGAGCAATATTTGCCTGAAAGCAAAGATGAGAAGGCAGGAAGGGGTAGAAAATCAGGACAAAAGGAAACAGGGAACCCAGGGCGGAAATGGGAAAAGCGCTGACACATTGTGAGGAATGAAACCAAAGCCATGAAACACGTTATGTACAAACTATCAAATGGGAATTTAATTTGCTCTGTAAACTTTCACCTAATGCACAATAAAAACAAAAACAGCAAAAACTTACGTTAAGAATTTCACCGTTTAACTCATTGTCTAGAATTCAATAATAGTGATTTTACAAATTAAAAAAAAAAAAAATCCCCTTGTACCACTACCACCAAGAAGTCCTTCCCCGCCCCACCCCGCCCCCTAAACTCTCATATACTCCTTTGATCTGGAACTCTTCAGCAACTCATCTAAATCTGCTTTGCTATTTCATCCATACTCCTGATAACATTCTCCCTTGCCCCATTTCTAATATTGTTGCTCTTCGGGAGGTTTTGACTCACCAACTGAAACACAGGCTCCTAAGGGCAGGGAATTTGTTATATTCTAGTTACCTAAGTTCCTCTGCATGTTCCATCAGCATATAACATTATCCTGTACATAGTTGAAATTTAATAAAGTCTTATTTATTTCCAGAGCTTCCCTATGCTGTCTCTTCTAAATGTAGAGTCGGATTGCTCTGTGAACTCTCAGGCAGACATGATGGTCCTGAAGCCTGAGTCATCTCTTAAACAGCAAGTCCACTCTCTTCCTGGTCCATGTGTGTAATAAATTCCACTGACCCCTTTGGAATTGTTTACTCTGTAGATCATATTATATTCTACCTCCATAAGGTATGCTCTGTTGGCTTTCTAGAAGTCTCCATTTTACCATACCAAAAAACTATGACTCCTACAGGCTAATTTACCCAAGGACTCATGACTAGTCAGAGATAGAACAGGGATTTAAGCTGGTATGTCTGAAAGTCAGGTCCCTGGCTGGTACAAATGGTTTGCACTTGATGGGGAGCTAAGGCTGCTAACCAAACGGTCAGCAGTTCAAATCCACCAGCTGCTTCTTGGAAACCCTATGGGGCAGTTCTCCTCTATCCTATAGGGTCGCTATGAGTCAGACTCGACTCTATGGCAATGGGTTACTAACCTAAAAGTTAGTGGTTCAAACCCACTCAAAGTCACCTTGGAAGAAATGCCTAGAGATCTGCTTTTGTAATTACAGCACCACCCCCCCCCCCAAAAAAAAACTATGGACTGAGTCCAGTACAGCTAGATGGTGCTCGGCTACCACCACTGACTGCTCTGACTGGGATCACAACAGAGGGTTCTGGACAGAGCTGGAGAAGGATGTAGAACAAAATTCTAACACACACACAAAAAGACCAGATTTA
>NW_004443957.1:19503401-19542218 GCF_000243295.1 Trichechus manatus latirostris | reverse complement strand
ATAGGGCAACATGTGTACTAACTGTTTAATGAGAAACAATTTTGTTCTGTAAACCTTCATCTAAAATGAGAATAGCAGCACAATTGGAAGAGCGTAGTTGATGTCTCTGAACTGTGCATGTAGAAATTTTTGAAATGGTGTATCTTTGGCTACGCATATTTTCACAAAAAAAAAAAAGGTCGAGAAGAGAAAGGGTTGACATGTCGTGGGGTTGTTAACCAATGTCATAAAACAATATGTGTACTACTGTTGAGTGAGAAACTATCTGTTCTGTAAGCCTTCACCTGAAGTACAATTAAAAAACAACAACAACAACAAAAAAAAACCTATGGAGCTCAGTCCTACTCTGTAACACGTGGGGTCATCAGAGTCAGAATCGACTTTACCGCAACAGGTCAACAGGTTTTGCCTAAAAGTCAAGGCCCTGCTTCTGTCATCTGGGCCCACGGACTCCTCTGCAGACGGTAGGGATGTGACCAATCAGTACAACAACATGGGTAGAAAGCAGGGAGCGAGGAGACCCAGTGTGCGTGAGTAGCACAGGGAAATTATTGATGGTCCTCCTAAAGGGTACGTACACATCGGACATTCTGTCTCTGCCCCCAGGTCCCCCAGGTGCGAAGAGGTTGGCGGGACTCCACCCTCCTGCTGGGGCCTACATTTCAATATGCAGGTCAGAGGGGAGGCTGGGACAAGATGTTTCTTTGACTAAGTGTTTCTAATTTTTCTTCTTTCTCCTGTTGCACAAAGTTGCTGGGCTCTTTCCCATTATTTTTCTTCCAGGCTCTCTTTTTTTATTGCCATTCTTAAACAGAGTCATGGAAATGATGAAGAAACCCGGAAAACATTCCCTCATTGCTCCTAATTTGTGCCCCAATTCTGAACCAATAAGCAAATCTCTGGTAATTAACGAATTTCTCCCAACAGAATAGATTGTAAAATATATCTTCCAGGAAATATCCTGCATTTACAGAAACATATTTAAATTAAATGCACTCCTAATTAAAAAAAAAAAAATTCCCAATGTAATTTTAATGGAATTTTAAAAATCCATTCTAAAATATATCTGGAGAAGAAACTTGTGAGAAGAGCCCAGGTCTTTTCTATTTTTTCTAAGGAGAAAACAAATGAATAAATTACTTTACCAGCTTTCATAACACACTATAAATATTGGATAATTAAAAGCGTGGCACAGGAGCAAGCAAGTACCATAAGCCCATTCATCAACATAGCATAACAGAGACTCCAGAAACAGATCTATGTAATGGGAGAATTAAATACACGTTAAGGGTATACTCTTCAAGTAATGTGAGGAATAACTGGCTCGCCATTTGGAAAAAAAATAACGAAGTTAGTTTATTCCTCACAAAATATACACAAAAAATAATTACTACAAGGTTAAACATGAATAACAAAACAAAGTGTTCTGAAGGAAAATATTTTCTTAAAGCTCTGAAAGCTTACACATTTTACTATACATCTTCTTTAAATTTCCTATAACTAAAGACATGAGAAAAAAAGATAAAAGCGACACTATGGGGAAATGTTTTCAACATATGCAACAGACCAAAAAAAAGTCACTACCCAGAATATATAGAGATAGTCAAACATTCACAACCTAAAAAAGGCAACCTAAAAGAAAAAATAGGCAAGGATATAAATGAACATGTCTCAGAAGAACAAATGGCTAATAAGCATAAGAAAAATATGCTGAACCTAACTATTATGAAGAAAAGCAGACTGTTATGGATTCAAGTGTGTCTCACCAAAATATGTGTTGGAATTCTAACCCTTATACCTATGGCTATAATCCTGCTTAAAATAGCGTTTTCTTTGTTATGTTAATTAGATTATGCCCAAGTAGGGTGAGTTCTAAATCTCATCACTTCTGAGTTATAAAAAGAGCAGATCAGACACAGAGGCAAGATAAAGGGGGAACAGGTGCTAACAGACGATGGAAGCAGATGAATCTACAAGCCCAGGAACTCCAAGGATTGCTGGCTACTAGAAGCTGAAATTTAAGCGACTGGCTACTGTGATGGTTAATGTTAAGTGTCAGCTTGGATAGGCCATGATCCTCAATGGTTTGCAGACGCTATATATCATCCTCCGTTTTGTAATCTGATGAGAGCAGTCAATCAGTTGGAAGGGGAGTTTCCTTGGAGGTGTGGCCAGCATCCAATATATAAATGAATATTCCGGCAAGGTGCACGTGCATGCTGTCTCTCTGTGTCTATCCTGCACTCGTCCCATCTGACCTCCGGTTCTTGAGATGTGAGAAGCCTGCAGCCTGCTGCTTGACCTGCAGATTTTGGAGTCACCAGATCCCGAAATCCCATGAGCCAGCAGCCTGCCACCTGACTCAAAGATTTGGGACTTGCCAGCCCCCATAATTGCATGAGCCATTTCCTTTAAGTAAATTTCTCTCTGTGTATTTATATATATGCTTTACTGGTTTTGCTCCTCTAGGGAATCCAGCCTAGAACAGCTATTAGCCAAAAAGCTGGCACTTTGAATACACTCAGATGTGCCTCAAAAGAAAGGCCTGGTGATCTATTTCTGAAAAATCAGCCACTGAAAACCTTTTGGAGCATGGTTCTACTCTGAAACACTTGGGGTCACCATGAGTCGGAATCGACTTGATGGTAACTGGTTAGGAGCTGAAACAGACAAAGAAAGAACTGCTCCCAAAAGCCACAGCCTGAATTCGGACTTCTAACTTCCTGAACTGTGAGAAAATAGGATTCTCTTCTTTAAAGCCACTCCTTTGTGGTATTTCTCTTATAGCAGCACGAGGTAACTAAGACACAGATTTAAACAAAATAAGATCTTTTTTCCCCATCAGGTTATCAAAAATATTTTAAAAATTGTATTTTTCATTTCTGGAGAAGTTCCAGGGAAAGCGAATTATTACGTGCTTAAACAGCATTGTAAATTGGTCTATATTTTCTTAAAGTCAGTTTAGCAGAATGTGTCAGAATTTAAAATGCATACATCTCTCGAGCAAGCAATTCACTTCTTGGTGTCTATAGTGGACATCTGTCATCTGAGCCTAACACCATCTTTGAAACACCTTCCCTACATTTTGATGAGTTTCCACACTTCCTGGCCTTCGTTGTAGCTAGTGTGCAGACATGTGACCAATTAGACACACCCACTCAAGACTTCAACGAGCAGTGAGAGGAAACTGGCTCTGCAGGAGGCTGCTATTCTGTACCACTTGTTAGTTGCCATCAGTTGATTCAGATTCATGGTGACCCCACACTGGTAACATGGCTCATCTAAACAGAGTTGAAAAATATCTGAACTCAGTTATATAAACTGTGAACTCTAAGTCATGATTACACAATGAGGTAAAAGGCCCACATTATAGAAAATTGTGAAAAGAAAAATCATGAGCAGGTGTGCCAGAAGAAACAAGGCATATGTGTCCTTGTCAACTGAGAAATAGAATGTTGTTTTCGACCTCTTGTGAGGGTTGCTTCGTAAGTCAATGACAAACTGCAAGGCTTACTAACCGTTACTTAAACAAGATGCAAGTTTGGAACATGAACAGGTAGGCTGCCTTGGTTTTTGTATTGATTTCCTGTGGACCCAACCTCTGTGCAGCCCTGCCTGAGCCCAGCCCATCCACTGGTCTCCTCTCTCCCTCTGGTATATTTTTGCAAGGCAAGTTCTAATCATTTGGTGGTAGTGGTGATGGTGGTGATGGTGATGATGGTGGTGATGATGATGATGATGATGATGTCCCTTCTAAACAGGAGTTAAACTAAAAGATGCTTTTGGAAAACGCCATACTAAAATCCCACAACCATTAACAGGGTTTAGCATACTTCTCTAGATACCATTTCTGACCCCCTCCATGAGCCATCCCTTTTGCCAAAACTTTAACATGCATTTATCACTCAACACGTCAATCTATACTGCCACAATCTGCAGGGTCCAATATGGCAACCACTAGCCACATGTGGCTATTGAGCCCTTGCAACATGGTTCATCTATCTGAGATGTGCTGTAAGTGTAAAATGCACACTGGATTTTGAAGACTTAATATGTAAAAAGGAATGTAGAATAATTTCTTTATAAATTTACATCAATTACATGTTGAAATAATATTTTGGATATACTGGGTTAAATATAATATCTCATTAAAATTAATTTAAACTTTCTAAAAACTTTTTTAATGGGGCTATTAGAAAATTTAACATTGCATATGTGACATTTATTTCTACTGAACAGTGGTAGTCTAAATAGTTCTCTAATGTGTGTGTGTGGTGTGGGGGGGGGCAGGGGGGAAGGAGTGTTGTGCTTCTGTTAAATTGTAAGCAGTTTGAGAGCAAGAACCATGTCATGTACTTCTTGATATGGCCTGCAGCACTCAGCAGGATCTGCAGCAGTTAGTAAATTTCTGTGAATTCCTGAGGACCTTCTTGCTCACTCTGGCGTTTCATGGTGCCATACATGGGGCAGTGGCTGTGCCTGGGGCCCCTAAGGAAGGCAGGATGGAGTAAGGGAGAGTCTTGTGGAATAGCCAGGCCATGACGGACCTGCATTAGCTCCTTTGGTCAAGCTGAGTTTTCCTTTTAAAACAGCTTTCCAGGTACTTGGTGTCCACAGACTCTGAAGCTGTCTGGCAGTTCTGCTAATCATTCACCACCTTTGGCTTCTTTCTCTGCTTTTGTGGGCAATCTCTGGTTAGGGATGGGCAATTACAATCTTCAAAGTCCTGGGATCAGGATGTTTATGCTTTAATCAACAACATGTGACCTTGATGCCTAGCCAAGGTGGGGGCGTGAGCATCCCAGATGGGACCTTAAGTGGGCCTCCTTGCCCTGCATACGTGCCACTTTCAACCTAGCATTTCTGTTGAGCCCTCCTCTAACCATTGGCACCCCACTCATAGCTGCCAGGAGCAGTTGGGGAAATGAATGTGGGAGACGTAGGAAAATTTGCTGCCCCCACCTCACTTGGATCACGGCCCTGAAGTATTAGAAACAACATTATTGTTGTTGCGTACTGTCAGGTTGAGTCCAACTCATAGCAACCCCATGTGACAGTGTAGAACTGCCCCATAGGGTTTTCTTGGCTGAAATCTTTACGGGAGCAGGCAGTCACGTCTTTCTCCCACAGAGCCGCTGGATGAGTTTGAACAGCCAACCTTTCAGTTAGAAGCCGAGCACTTAACCATTGCACCACCAGGGTTCCTGAACACAACGTTAAGAGTGACCAAATGCAGCCCCTCTTTGAGGCCTGCAGACCACGTGCCGCACAGCCGGGCCCTGCTGACAGATACTTAGAGGAGCAATGGACCCCATGCTTCTCCCAGAGTGAAACCAAGAACCAAGGAGCGTGTCTATGGTTATCTCCTTCCGGACTCACTTCAGGAGAGTGTCACGCTCAGGTTTTCCTTTTGAATCTCTTCCCTCTGAGCATTCAGCTCTACAGTGCTTCCCAAGTGTTGTGATAGGTCACCAAAAGGGAGAGAGGCACAGGAGAGAAACATGCTCACTTCTGTGCAACAGCATTCGTGTCCTTTTATTTTCACTTTAGAGAAAACTGAGGCCAACACTCGTTTGGTACATAAGGGGCATGATATTTAGGAAATCAAGGGAGAACTGGAAACTAGACTCCAGATTTCCTGACTTCCACTCAGTGTGTTTCTCTCTCTCTCATGCTCCCTTCTTACAACTGTGTTTCTACACCTCACTGGTAACAATGGCCACCTCCATGTTGTGGGGTTACAGGTGATTTTTAACATTCTTCTTTTGGTTTATGTATTTTTACCTAATTTTTCCACAATGGCTATTAAAAAAAAAAAAATTCCCGTTGAGTAGATTCCGACTCATAGCAACAGTAGACTTGACAATAGGGTTTTCAAGGCTGTAAATCTTTACAGAAGCAGATTGCCACATCTTTCTCCCACAGAGCAGCTGGTGGGTTCAAACCACCGACCTCTTGGTTAGCAGCCAAGTGCTTAACCACTGTGTTACCAAGGTTCCTACAATGGCTACACATTAATAAAATAAAAACACCTAAAATTAAAATTTTAGATTAAGCAAAGCAGGTTCTTTCAGAAAGAAGAACTAAGCTTTTTATTTTTCTACTTGCCTTCACACTCAAATCCCCATCCCATCAATTCTCTCAATAGCAAGAAGTGATCTGAATTATACTGCCATTCTCAAGGGCAGAGAGTTAATTTTTCTGCTGTTACTAGTGTTATGGATTGAATTGTGTCCCCCAAATGTATGTATCAACTTGGCTAGGCCATGATTTCTAGTAGTGTGTGGTTGTTCTCCATTTTGTGATCTGATGTAATTATCCTCCATGTTGTGGTGTGTGGTAAATCCTAACCTCTATAAGTTAATGAGGCAGGATTAGGGTGGGGTGTATCTTGAGTCGCCACTTTATAAGAGGGTGTGACTTGAAACCCTTACTCAAGTCACACTCTTACCCTTACTCAAGTCACACCTTTAATTGAGTCCGCTTTTATCTTACGAGAGATAAAAGGAGAGAGAAGCAAGCAGAGACAAGGAAACTCACCACCACCAGGGAAGAAGAGCCAGGAGCAGAGCGTGTCCTTTGTACCAAAGGCACTGTACTGAGAACCTCCTAGACCCAGGAGACAGACAGCTGTAACACTGGAGACAGCGCAAGACGGCAAGAAGTGGCAGCAAAGAACTGGCAGCAGCAGAACCAGAAGACTGACAGGAGACAGCACAGGGAGTGTGCCGACCCACGGAGCCAGACAGCTGAGTACCTTCAGGCTGAGGCTTACTGATGGAGTGAGGCACCTCTGGGCACTTATCGGTGGAGCTGAAGAACTTTCTAACACTTGCCCGAGCAGGGCAGAGGCCAGGCCGGACTGAGGAGCCAAGGGCCAAGAGAGAAAGAGAGAGACAGAGAAAGGCTGCCTGAGGGCATGGCTGAGAAGCTATATCCTGAGTCATTTCTGTTCCTGAATTGTAACCTGTTATGACAAGACACATGTAGATCTCCAAGGAATGCCGGGTCCACAGATGCTGAAAGGAGACAAGGACCTTCCCCCAGAGCCAACAGAGAGAGAAAGTCTTCCCCTAGAGCTGGCACCCTGAATTCAGACTTCTAGCTACCTACATTGTGAGAGAATAAATTTCTGTTTGTTAAAGCCACCCACTTGTGTTATTTCTGTTATAGCAGCACTAGATAACTAAGACAAGTGGACTTGAGAAAGAGTAGATATTTGGATGAGAGTGAGGGTTCAGAGGCAGTGCTGGGACCTGAGTGTAAACTGTCCTTCTCCCCACTGGGGGCACTGTCAGCATCCAGGTGCTGCCTCTCTGCCCCACAGTATTGCTTATATCATGAGGACAGACGATTATGCAAAAGACTGAAATTAGCAGTTCATGTTCAGTGATGAACTTCCTCTCCCTTCAGCAAACCTACCACTCCCAGAGAAACTCCTATTCCCTGTACCCTCTACAATAACCTCAGAACCTGTGTTTGTGTGCCTGGGGTATGTCTACAATGACCTGAACTTTGTTCTCCACCATCCCCTTTACCTTATACTCAGCTGGATGTCACCCAGTACCTAGGACTCTTTCTTTCTAGATGCATTAGATACTAATCAGGTAATAATTGATAAGCAAAGCTGATAGGCTAATTCATATTAAAAGTAAATGGCTAATATTAGCTCACCGGAATTACTCTTCTCAACCATATCTACATTTTAACCAGGAACTACACCTTAAACCCATATATCAATTAGAGATGGACCCTGAAATCAGAATGAGATGGAATGAGTGAGATGTAATATGGATTTCTCATGGAGATTAGGTCTTATATATTTGTGGGAGTTGGTGAAGAAGTCTAAGGAAGGCCGTTGCCTCTGCTGCTGTGTGGTGGGCCTGAGGTCATTTCAGGCTAATGTGGCAGCAGTCAGGATGAACACTTTACATGAAGTGGGGAGGAGCAAGGACACACTGGACACATGAGGAGAAAGTGGCGATTCTAACCACCTCACACTTAATGACACAGGTGACCTGCAGAAAAAGCTGGCGCCCTTCACACTAAGAGAGGCTGGAGAGCTGCAGGCCTTGCTGCTGTCCACCCCAACAAGGCGAGCCAGCAGATCAGCAAGAGCATGCACAACCTGCAGTGGCGCCTAATGCCCTACACCAACCTTCAGAGTGAACTTAGACTGCTGCTTCCTTTCCACCTTCAGATTCTCACGCAAATTTCTCTTGTGACCAACTCTGACTTAACCATATAGGAAAGGGAATTCTAGGAAACATGGTTCAAGGTTTGTTAGGTTGACACACTACAAAACCACCAACCAAAAAACCAAACCTGTTACCATTGCGTCGATTCTGACTCATAGTGACCCTATAGGACATGGTAGAACTGCCTCATAAGGTTTCCAAGGTTATGAATCTTTACAAAGCAGACTGTCATATCTTTCTCCCGTGGAATGGCTGGTGGGTTTGAACCACCGACCTTTTGGTTTAACAGCTGAGTGCTTTAACCACGGCACCACCAGGGCTCCTCACAAAACCACCACAACTCCTAAAATCAATCTCAAAAGATGGCTTCTCAAATCTGTTTACCGGCCAGTGGAGATTTTCCAGTGAGGATGGGAGGATGCGAGGAGGTAGAGGAGAGGGAAGTTTTCTTGGTGTTCTTCAAATGTTTATGTCACAGAAAAAAACATAAAAGTCAGATAAGTGATAAATATGTATTATATAGGCACATATCCAAATGTTTGTCAATTTGTGTGTCCAGAAAGAAAATGTTTGACCTTACAATTGGACTGAAGTTATGTGTGAGAAGTACTGAAGGATACTCAGGAATTTGTGAGTGTCCCTGGCTTTCTCTGGATACTATGGTAACCACCACTTCCAGTCCATGCACCTCTCCCCTTCTCTGAGCCCTGGGAAAGAAAAGAAGGAGGAAGCCATGGAACAGAGGGACAAGTGTGCCCAGAGGCAGCCTCAGGGGCCATAGAGCAGAATGCCTAAAAGCACACCTTCACCAACTTCCTTCTTCGGCAGAAGCCAGTTAATTCCCAATGTACCAGAATGGAATGGAACAATGAGACCATACCTCACCAAAAGCGTGGGCATGTCTCAAGACCATTTCCTTTCTAGGGGGAAGCAGTGGGCAGGGTGAGATAATAAAAGTAGGTGGAAGGCAGTTCTTCCTAAAGCCCAGACTTTGAAGTGGACCCAGAAGGTATGGCTGTGCCTTAATTTTGCTTGTCTCGCCTTCGTTAGACGGACCTGTAGTTCAATGGGAAACTTTATCGGTCATGTGTTCCCTGGGCTGTTTCTTGTCTTATATGGACTGTATCAGGCAATAGTGGTCTCCAAAGCTGTGATATTCAATGCTTCTCTCCTGTATCCTTCATGCCCTCCCAGGAATAAAGGGAGATGGGCCATGCTGTGGAAAATATCCTACGTAGGATTGTTGAAGATGGTGACTGGCTCATTCTTGATAGTTTACGAGATCAACTGCGTTAAAGGAGGGTTGATACTGATGAACAGGGATATGCCACCGAGGTTTATGTATCCCAAAGAGTGGCAGCACCTCACCATATTCATCCTCCTCACCCTCAATGGCTGTGTAGACATCCTGAGCAAGAACTTGCTGCCTCAGAGGTGTGTGGTCCTGGAGCTAGGTGTCCGGATCCTAACATTCTACGTACTTCTGCTGCTGTTGGTGTCACACACTCAGGGTACAGTAGGGGTGGAGCTGCAGGTTCACTCTCTGCTCATCTTGGTGGTGTTCCTGCTGATGCTGGTGTTGACTGCAGAGCTATGGGCTCCTGGCATGTTTCACCTCTGGCTGATTGAGACCTTTCTGTTTTTGATGATGGGCTCCTGGCTGGTTCAGGCAGGCTTTATTCTGTTCAAACCAGTCTCCAGCTACCCATGGCAGGACGATGACATGAGTGACATCATGTTTGTCACCACCTTCTTCTGCTGGCATGTGGTGATAAATGCCTTATGCCTTTTAGGGATCTATGGCTTCTCTTTCTTTTGGTATCGTTGTTACAGTCCTAGCTTGAAGCTGACGGGGCTCAACGAAGCTCCGTATCACGCCAGCCCTCCAGGACCCGTCTACAAGTTGCTTCAGGAAGTGGAGGAGTCCGAGAAAGATGACCAGGCTCTCCTTCCAACAAGCTCACCCTGAGATAGGACCTAGAATGTCTGGCACAGAATCCATCCCATCTTTCCCTTGTGGGTTCTCCCAGTCACATGCATTGCACTCTCTTTAGTCCCCAGTGAAGACAATGGCCCCAAAGGAGAGCAGCTGGTTCCCATCTGCTGGTGCATCCGCCATCCCTGAGCCTCTAATCACTGAGCAGATGGGGAGAAAGGGACCTGAGAAAGGGTTGCTGATGGGGTTGGGGGTGGGGAGTAGGGCAGGGAAATTGGGAAGTTTGCAAGAAAAGCCATGGTGGGAAGAGAATGCAATAGAAGAAAAGCCTAGGAAGGGAGGGGGGCAGAGTCTAGCAGCCACACCATGCCCAGCTGCTTCTCCATGCACAAGTTGATGGCCTTTTACCTGAGGAAATAAAGATTTCTCATAATTCAAAACTGGGATCATTCAAGTCTGATCCTGATAAAGCAAAGTGGGTACTTGTGTTTGCTCACTTAATGGGTGCCACCATGTAGAAGTAGCATAAACAGAACTTATAATTTACACAGACTTCTAGATTGAAATTTTGCTCTTTTTGCCCTCCCCCACCAAATGATATGGATTAACTTCATTTCAAATTTTGCACATAAAGCGAGACTTTATTAATACTTTGATATCATAACCTTTCAAATCTGCATAATTCAGATTTTCATAGAACCCAAATACTCAGTACTTCTGCAATCTTCTATCCTATTACTCTCCTACTGTAGCCAAAGTTTACCTAGTTCACCTTCCCTACCCTTGCACACATAATTTACTAGATCCTACCCTTGGGGCTTCGTAAAGTTCACTCCCTTGCATCTCACAGAAAGCCAAATAGCAATCATATTTTTACAATATTATTTGGGACCCAGCATAAACTCATCCCTACTCCCACCCCACTGACCACCCCCAGGAAGTCCTTCCCAAAGAACTCTTACCCACTCCTTTGTTCTGGAATTTTTGGCACTCATACTAAATCTGCCTTGTTATTTTGTCCGTACAGCTGATCCACTTTGCTTTGTTATATTCCTCAAATCATTTCTCTTGGGGAGATTTTTTTCATCAACTAAAATGTAGGCTCTTTAAGGGTTGGGACTTGGCCATATCCAATTATATATTTTCCTGTGTATGTTCCAACTATGCAACATGTTGTCAGCTGCCATCTAGTCAGTCCCTGGCTCATGGTAACCCCATACACAATGGAATGCTTTTCGGTCCTGTGCCATCCTCATGATCAGTTGTGGATCAAACCATTGTGATCCCCAATAGTTTTCATTGGCTGATTTTTGGAAACATATTGCCAGGCCTTTCTTCCTAGTCTGTCTTAGTCTGGAAGCTCTGCTGAAACCTGTTCAGCATCATAGCAACACACAAGCCTCCACTGACAGAGGGGTGGTGGCTGTGCATGAGGTGCACCGGCCAATAACTGAACCCAGGTCTCCTGCATGGAACACAAGAATTTTACCACTGCTTAATAAAAGCTTATTTGCTTCCAGAATCCTCACCACCACCATGCAGTTCTTTCTAAATGTGAAGTTACATAGTCCCTCCTGGACAGCTTCTTCGAACCCTCTGGGAGACACCCTCAGTCCTAAAACCTGAGTCATCTTCTTAGTAATAGGCTCATTCTCTTCCTCATTCTTGGGCATAATAAAATCCACTAACCTGTTTCTGCCTTGTTTACTGTTTTTGGTTTTCAATCCTCACAAGCGTTCTGTACAGAACCTCCAGAAAACTGAGACTTCAGCAGGGGGACGAGCCCAAAGTCGCACAGGTGTGTCTGCCTCAAGCCACGGCTGTGTCCTCTGGCCCACAGTAACTCTGCTAACAGGAATGGGGAAGGGAATGGGCCTGAAAATGAAATTGTTAGACAACGAAAAAAGGTCAGCTGGAAGGCCTAGCTGGAGCACGCAGCACAGTGTGAAGTGTGAACACATTTTTTTTTTTTTTTTTTTTTTGTGCCCTTGAGTGTCGACTCATAACGACCCTATAGGGCAGAGTAGAACTGCCCCATAGGGTTTTCTAGACTGAAATTTTTACAGGACCAGATCGCCAGGTCTTTTTTCCTGCGGAGTAGCTGATGGGTTCCAACCACTGACCTTTAGGTTAGCAGCCAAGTGCTTAACCACAGTGCCACCAGGGTTCCTTGTGAACACTCTAGGCTCCTAAAAGGTATATTTATGGCACACCTGCTGTTTCTCCCCACCCCTGCCCTTCCCGCCATCACTGGGACTGAGTCTGGCAGGCTCTCAACGTCTGGCTGGGTCTTAAATTTCTGGGCTCAGATCCGAGTGAGGGCTGGGGATAAGACTTTCTTGTGACTAAGTTGTCTAATCCTTCCCATTTCTCCTTTTCTCTTAGTTTCTTAGATTCTTTTCAATGACCTTTGGAAGGAGGTCCTCCTTTTCTCTTCACCTCTCTTGTACACGTTTATGGCAGATGATAAGAAAGCACACCGTTAGCCACCCACTTCCAGTCATTTGGGGCTGAGTTTTATAATGATAAACAAACTTCTTGTAATCAATTGATACCCCCAACATAATGCTCTCAAATACCCAGTCTAGGTAATAAACACGCATGCTGTCTGGGGCCTTCAATACCCAGCGTGCATTTTCAACAAATGGACGACAAATATGATGGAATTTTAGTTTTTGGAGAGACACAGTCACGATATTGTGGATGTGGAGGATTTCCCTATACATCCTACCATATTTAAGATGTAAAAGAAAGGACCTTCCCTTGAAGGCCTGTCAAGAAAAAGCATTCCAAACACGCAAGCTTTGGGGGAGGTTGGTAATTCTCACAACATTCCACCAGAGGGCACTACCTTCACATACCCTAGCTAAGCCTCTGGCTCTCCAACCCCAGTAAACAAGCCTTGGAACAACCCATTTAAAAGGAGTAGGGGGAGGGGAAAGAAAAGGAGAGCAGGAAAAATACAGAAACAGACGAAGTGTTGCCCAAGTGTCCAGAAAATATACCCCAGGGCTGTTTGTTTCCTGTTAAAATTTGGCATGTGAATGTGAAATAAACAGGGATTTGAATCAACTAAGGGTGGGGAGGGGTGAAGGGAGGAAGGACTGTGGATCCAGCTGAGGATTTCTTTGGGAAAAGTACCAACTAAAAAACACACTCTGACCATTATGCTAAATTTCCTACACTTTTTATTCAGCTTCAATAACGTTTCAATTAATCTACAGAATAAAAACAGATCTGTATATACATCAAAAACAAAGAGCAAAATTTATCAGTGAAAATCTCAGAGTCACAAAACAATGAAACTAGGGACAGATTATTAAATACGCAAAACAATCTCCAAAGATTTCTTCAAAGTGAACCTGCCATACAGCACTTTTTTCTCCCTGGTCACCTAGGCTTAGGAATCCCTGGGTGGCGTAAATGGTTAAGTGTTCGGCTACTAACTGAAAGGTTGGCGTTTCAAATCCAGAGGTGCCATGGAGGAAAGGTCTGGTGATCTACTTCTGAAAAATCGGTCATTGAAAACACTATGGAGCACAGCTCTACCCTAAACCACACGAGGTCGCTATGAGTCAGAGCCGACTCAACAGCAACTGGTTTGGTTTGGGTTTTTTAATCTAGGGTTAGTCACAAGGAAAACATAAATTGAATGGTCACTGTATGTGAGGCACTGGGTAAGCCCAATGTAGGATTCAGGAGTCCCTGCACTTTGTACTTTCCTCAGTGAGTACAGAGGGATTTCAGTAGTTTAGAGGTGGTAGCCCAGGAACACAGCACCTACAGTCTGAGGAGACTGAAGGAAGGGGAACAGGAAAGAGCGCTTAAGGATTACACCTCAGAAGCACATTAAGCTCTGAAACACTGCCCTGGTGTGATTTAAGTAAGTTACTACAAGTTCTCTAGCTAGGCCTTGGTCTTCAAGATAGGATGGTGTGAAGATCTAATTCTAGTACTGCATGGCTTTCATCTTCTCAGTAGGACTTATTTCCCCATGTTGTCAGCTAAGTGAACTTAACTCTCACCAACTCTCCAAGTGGTTTTCCACTAGAGGCAAGGTTTCGGGTACAGTTCAAACAGAGCCAAACCTTCAGTCGTAACACGTGGTTTGCGAAACGGAGTTTTCCTTGCATTTCAATGATTTCAACAGGCATTCAACAAACCTTACATTGGGCTAGAGAGACATGGTTGAGGACTGAACTGCTCCCTTCTTCTCCTTTCTGTCAAACAATCAGAAAGGATATAAAGAACAACTCCTCTGAGCCCATTGTTAGGTACTGAATTGAGGTATAACCTGGCCTTTTATTCTTTTATTGTGTACAGTGAAATCTAGACACTTGGCCGCCTACAGCTTCTCCATAAAATATGGTCTAAGAGTAATGCCATCAACTTAGAGTTGTCTTTTTCTCTTTTTTTGTTTTTGTTTTATTAAGAGTGTACTGTAATCTATCCTTTTGGAAAGAATTGGTGTTGGTTTATTTAAAAACAACAACAACTACAAAAAAAAACCAGACTGGTTTATAATTCTGAGCTGCGTTTCCAGGATGTTCCTCAACTCTGAGTCTCAGCCATGTCTCTTTAGCCCAATTTAAGGGTTTGGTTGAACACTCATTGAAATCATCCAAATATAGGGAAAACTCCCTATCTCCAAACTGCATATTATGGCCAAAGGTTTGGGTCAGCTTGAGCCCCACCCGAATCTTGTTTCTAATGATGAATGAGAGCAAGGCACCCACACAGGCCCGAGGAAGGCACTCACATCACTAGGTTAAAGGCTTCAGACCTTCGAGTGAGAATGTTATTAGTCATCATCAAGTCAATTCCAACTCGTGGGGACTGCTCCATAGAATTGTCAAGGCTATGACCTTTCAGAAGTAGATCACCAGGCTTGTCTTCTCAGGCGCCTCTGGGTGGGTTCCAACTGCCAACCTTTTGGCTAGTAGTCGAATGCTTACCCGTTTGTACCACCCAGGGACTCCTTGAGAGTGAGACTAGGTCCTTTAAAGGAGAGAGAAAGAAGCTGAGAGGACAACTCACAGGTATAGCCCACCCAAGAGAAGGCCTTTATTTTAGGCAGCAGAACAACCCTGAAGAAATGTTTTTCGTCTCCAAACATTTCTGCAGATTTGGAGCAAAAGCTTTACCTGCAATGCTGCTCTCCTACTCCACCCACCCTGTGGACATAGCTACTCTTCTCTAAGACAGAAAAACATGACTTCAAAGCACATGCAGTAGAACTCCTCCTGCTTTGAAACTGTACATACCAAGAGATAGAAAAGTTCATAGGTTCAAGCATTCTAAGGCTCTTTTTATGGGGGGGGGGGAATGGGGGTAGGTGGCAATTTAGGGAAGAAAAGGAGGGAGAACAAAGGGCAGCAGACACAGCAAAGTCAAACTGGATGAAACAGGCTGTTCCACTTTTAACTTCTCTAAATGTATAGTCTGGGTTTCTGAAGGCAAACCGGTCAGTTAAAGGACTTTCTTCTGCTTTTTCTTCCCTCATACATTCTTAAGCTTCCCTGGTCAGTCCTTGGACTCACTGGGGCTCTAATTCGATGGGTTTAAGAAAGTGTGGGGACGACCAAGGAGGACGAGTCCTCTAGTTCACTCCTGAAATAGTAGGTGGTCAGGTATTATGTTCCGATCCCTCACAAAGCATGCCCCTGGTCACATGAATGGATCAAAGCAAATCCATTTCCATTCTTGGAAAAGCAGCTCAAAGCACTCATTCTCTTGATGATGCCGCTGTCATTTCTGTGGGGTCAACAAACATCAGTTACTGAACACTCACGCTGGACACTGTTGAGGGAGAAAAAGATGAATAAGCTGCTCAAGGAGGTGAAGATACCTAGCAAGGAAAGTAGGCGCTTGCACCATAAGACGCGACACCGTAAGCTGAAAAAACTGCATTCGCTTCTTGGTATTCCATTTTCCATTAATGCTTGCCATCCCCACTGCAGGGGCTGGTGGTAACGAGTACAGTGGAAGGCTGTGGTTTATGGTTTGGCAGTTTGGTATCTTTTAGAATAAGAGCATCACCTTCCCTTCCCTCCCCCCAACCATTTAAATTCAAGACTTTACAGAAAGAAATGGAACAAAGATAGCTCACTCTGTTCCCAGGTCTAAGCCTACTTTCATAAAACTAATGACGGTGTATTACACTGCGTCAGAAAGTTGTATTTAATGGGTCTCAATGAATGACTGGTATAGGAAAAGAAACAATCCAATCTCTTCACATTATCTTGGCCAATAATAATTATGAATACTTTCCCTAAACATTTACTATGTTCCAGGTACTATCCTAATCTCTTTTACATATATTATCACAATTAATCCTTACAATAATCAAGTAAAAAACCAGTTGCCATGGAGTCAACTCCAATTCATGGCAATCCCATGTGTGTCAGAGTAGAACTGTGCCCCATAAGGTATTCAGTGGCTGATTTTCCAGAAGTAGATCACCAGGCCTTTCTTCCAAGACACCCTTTGGGTGGCGGAACTTCCAACCTTTGGGTTAGCAGTGGAGCACGTTAACTGTTTGCACCACCCAGGGGCTCCACAATAATAAGATAGCTGTTATCACCCCTATCTTATAGGCAAGGAAACCGAGGTTTAGCGTGGCTAAGTAACTCAGCCAACACAAAGTGAGTAAGAAATAAAGCCCAGATTTGAATCTAGGTTTGGCTGACCTAAAGCCCAAGCCTTTAACCGCCACATTATAAGGCTTCAACATGCAGCACTTAAACTTAACTTGGAATCCCTTACATTTGTGAGGTGCCTTACTGTGTCCAGAATGCCACCAGTATGAAACATTCCAAAAGCCCGTTTGATATGAATGCCGTATTTGCCATCTAAAAGCATTACAATGTGAGGCACACTTTTAAAGTAAAGGGATGTTGACCAAAGAAGCCAAGTTATGTGTGTGTGGTTACAGGCAACATTTCTTTTCCACATTTGTGGTACAAAAAATAACCAAACAGAAAAATTTCAAAGTCTCAAAGGCTGGAGCTCCCAAAAGATGCAATAAAGGCTAGATATTATCAGGTAGACTTTGGGCAATAAAAATAGAATGGTCATGTAATAGGACTGGTAGCGATATTTAAAAAATATGACTATTGCGCATCTGTTGTCAAGCACCCATTTTTCAAGACTGCATTCACATACACATTTTCTCAACCATCACACCAAGGCTCACAGGATCGACTACTTATTCCCATTTTACAGATTAAAAATAAGGTACAAGTTACTTGAAAGACAAAAACGGGGAATTTGTTTAACGAATTCCAAACTCTTGAAGAACCCTGGGCTATCAAGGGGGCAAGACGTCACTTCCCTTTCATCAGTTCTTGGGGAACAGTTTGCATACACAATTTTAAATTTGGTTGGCAGCTCTAAAGGTCCCTTTGAACTCCTTTATTTTGCATATGAGGAAACTTGGGCCCAAAGAGGCTGAGTAACTTGCCTAAGGTCGACACAGACCTTACCAGACAAGTCTCCTGACTTTCCACCACCCGCCGAAATCTTCTCAGTGGAATTATACAAACACAGCAAGATGATTAAAAATGTGAAATAGCAGAGTTCTGTTCACTTCCCCAAATCCACTGAGGAGCTGGGGAGGGGACTCTTCCAGGCCGCCGGAACCCCGGGCCTCCTTTCAGCAGCCCCCTCTCTACGTGCTGCCTTCTCTCCAGGCCCTTGCAACACCCGCCATCGCCAGGCAAGCTCAGGGCTCCCCGGGCTCCCGCGCCCCACACTCCCTCTCAAACTTAACCGCCAGCGGACCTGGAAGGTGGGGGGCTGTTCTCTAACATTAAAGCCAAAATGTTTCCGTGGTTCAGAATTTCCACGGGCACCTTTGGAGTCTGCGGTATGACCTCGTAAAAGATGAAACTCTCCTTGCAAAACTATTCAACCTTAAGGCAGCAGCGGCGGCCGCCTGGAGCGGTTTTCTACGAGCCTCGGGACTCGGGGGTGAGGGGCTGCAGGGACGGCCCCCGAGGTCGGTGGTCTGGGCTGGGCGCCACCCCGCTGCACGGCGGCCCGCGGTTGTTTTGCTCGAGGCTGCTGCAGGCGGGGTCCTTCCTCGGCTGGAACTCGCGCCCTCCGCTCGCAGCCAACCACCCCTTCTTTTCCTCCCCTCCTCCCTAACCCCTCCACTCTCCACCCTCGCCCCCTCCCCCCCTGTTCCTTTCTCTTTCTTTCTTTCCCCTGCTCGCGCTCCCCCGCCCGGCGGCGCCCGTACGGCTCCTCGCCCAATGGCCACAGTGCCCGGGCGCACATCAGCTGATCAGTTCCTGCTCGCTGCCGCTGGAAACCAATCAGGGCGCCGGGGGCGGCCCCCGGCCGCCAATAAAGGGTGCCCGGCTCTGGGCAGCTCTTTAGAGTCGAGAATGGGCGTAGAGTCGAGCGTTTAATCTGTACACCTGGCCTTCTCTCCTCACCTCGCTCTCGCGGCCTGCCCTACATTCAGTCTGCTCGCTGCCCAGGTAAGCGCCTGGCTGCCCTCGGGGCGCGGACGGCAAGCGCGCCTGTCCCCAGCCTCCTCCCCGCCGCGGCGCCCTGGCCTTTCTTCTTTTCTCTTTGGCCTCTTCCCTGCCTCCAGCTCCCTCCCTTGCTTTCGGTCTCCGGGAGGTGTCGAAGATGTCCGCGTGCTTCAGCCAGCGGCAGTTCTGGGCGGGCCTGGGTTGCCGTTTGTGGGGCGCACCCTTTTCACGGGTTGGAGAAGGGTTGAGGGGCAGTTGTTTTAATCTTCCTTTGGCTGCTGCGGCCCACAGTGACGCCCTGGAGGCTTCTCGGCGGGCAGGGCTGTCGAGCCCCTCCGCCTGGGCCCGGAGCCTGGAGTCGGGGTGTTTGTTTAGGTTGTAGATGGAGCGGGTGTGCTCTCCAGCGGGAGCGCACGCTGGGGCTCTAGGTAGACTCGGGTGCCTCGCTCTCTTCTTCCGCGGTGGCGCGTTTTGGGAGGTCGTGGAGGTATTGATTATCGTGTAGACGCCTACGTTGAAGGGAATAACCGTGAGTGTTGTGTTTGTGCGGCTGGCCCCTGCCCCGGAGTCCCGGGAAAATTCTGGGCCTTTCATTTATGACTGAACAATGGGGAGCCCGAGGCCGCGGCGTGACCCGGCGGGCGCGCCTAGTGGAGAGGCCGGGACGAGGCGGCAGCCGCGCGCCGCCCCTCCCTCCCTCCCTCCTGCCGCCTCCCCGCTTCCCCCAGCCACTGCCCTCGGAGGGGTATGGCCCCCTCGGTGAGACCCTGAGATCCCGACCCGGAGGGGCGGGGCGCCGACGTCCGGGACATCTCAGGGGGAAGGGGCTGTTCTCACAGTGGATTCCAGCTCCCCCGGGGGCAGGAAGCGGGGCCGCTCCCCTAGCCGCAAAGCCACAAAGTACGATGTGGACGACGCAGAGTCGCGGTCCTCGGGGTCCCCCTCCGACTGCATTGGGTTCGTCGCCTATTCGGTGAAGTCGGGAGAGAAATCGCGACTCAGGATTAAGACCTTAACGCACCAGCCTGCGTATTCCAGCATCACCCGGCCCGAGCGCTCTCGGTCTCCGTCTCCGGCTCCTTCGCTCTCTCCCAGGAAGCTCCGGTGTTTGGAACAGCGAGAGCCAGAGATCAAAGAGGAGCGTGAACAGAAATCAAAAAAGAGGAGGACTAAAATAGAAGGCAACCCTGGAAATATTACTAACCTCCGTTGGCTGGGGTGAGTGAGAGGGCAGAGAGAGGACTCCGGAGCCGGTGGCAGCTGCAGAAACAGCTAAAAGCTTCAGAGTCCCACTTTTTTCCCCACGTAAAACTTGGCACCACGAAGGCACCAGTTGCTAAAGTAGACTAGGCTGCTGGTCTCCTCTTCAGATCACCAGAGAGGTTAGGAGACGCTTCACGGAGCCTTAAGAGAAAATGTGGCTTGATGTTGGAGGTGTAACAAACAGGTTGGGGAGGAAAGCTGTGAGTGGGTTGTAGCTTTTTGTGAGAACGGAAGGGATCAGGGTTGTTCCTGCTGGTCTTTCAGGCAGGGATGGGGGGTGGGGGGAGGTGATGCGATTTGACGGATCAAGTCTTCTAGATGCAGTAGGCAAAGATTGTTGGTTATCCTCAAGTAAGATATAACAAACGAGGTTCTCTTCCCCAAGAGGAAGAATGAAGTTGTTGGAAGAAGCAGTTATATTGTAAGCTGGGCAAACATGAACTGTTGCCCATAGAAACTTTGCCACTGTACTTCAGAAAGTTGCCCAAGTCATTGGAAGAGAAACAATGTGTTCCCTTTCCAGCCACCCTGGCCTTTGAGGGGGAGGGAGGAGAAAACGTTTCCTCTTGTTGAGGCCGGTTTTGTGGTCTCAGAGTTTCTCTTCTTTCAGAAGTTTTGTGGTGATAGCTAGCATGCCTTGGAGCTTTTGAAATCCCAGAGGTTTTTGGTTTAGAAATGGGAATTCCCAATTATTTGAAAAGTTGTTTAGTGGGATCTTAAGAGTATTATCATTCTCAAACTTAAGTAAGAGCACGGGTTCTGAAGTGACTGAAAAGTTTGCATCAGACCAGTGGAAACTATGGCAGTGTTCACCTTGAAATTCGAATTGGGTTGGTAGCTGCTTTTATGTCTTGGTGATGGTAATAACTAGAGTCCTTTTATTTCATTTTTGTGGGAAGCCTCCAGCCTTCTAAAGTTTGGGTCTACCCCCGCACCCTCAAAGGGAGGGAGAATCTCCAAAGAGCGGCCTTTATTAAGACCACAACCTGGGTGCAAGGCAAAGGGAAGACAGCCAGATACCATAGCACCCAAGCTTTTCCGTGTCTGGATTTTACTTTTATTGGGAGAAAATAAGAGTTTTCTTAGACATATTATTTCTGAACCTTAGTAGTTTGTTTTTGCCCCTAGTTTCTTGATATAAAATGCTTTCTAAACACTACCTCAGGTACACTAAGGGATAGGGGTTAGTCCTCACAAGTCTAAATTCTAGCTTGGAGGGAAGCCTTGGATTTAAAGAAGCTGCAAAACTTTGACCTCCGAGCCCAAGGATGCAGAGAAGAGGGGTCAAGTGTTACTGCTAATGGCTTGGTCTTTTCTCCAGCAAGTATCTGCTTTAGTCTCTTCCAAAGGTGGTAGTTAGATTTTACGGTCTTCTCTTATAAAGAGAGTTTTGTCTAATGTAAGACTTTAATCCTCTTGAAAGCCGAATGGATAAATACACCTATGAGTATGTGACTTAAAAGGGAGGGGCCTCCACTCCCCCTCTAACTTCTCGAGGGTAGTGTTTACCTTTCATTTAATTGTGTCTCTTCAACCATTACCTCAGGGAGTCAGTTTGCAGTTGTTTTGTGTTCTTAACATTACTGTTTTTTTTTCTTCTCTCCAGAACATCTTCCACCATGGCCACCTCAGCAAGTTCCCACTTGAACAAAGGCATCAAGCAGGTGTACATGGCTCTGCCTCAGGGTGAGAAAGTCCAAGCCATGTATATCTGGATTGATGGCACTGGAGAAGGACTACGTTGCAAGACCCGTACCCTGGACAGTGAGCCCAAGTGTGTAGAAGGTAAAACCTTGGGCAGGGTAGGGTGCATTCTGTGTGGGAGCAGCGTGGAGGTGGGGTAGCAGCCTTAAACCAAGACAGTAAAGCTTTTCCAAGGCAGTCTTTTCTGATTTCATTCAGTCAACATTTATTAGGCTCTTCACTGCCTCGAAGCATAACAACACTGGAACCCTTTGTTTAAATGGAATCTTGCATGTAAACCAGTATATTGAAGAAAAAAAGGAAGAGTTCTGGTTTGTGGAGTAGGGGACTGGTGACTTTGTTAACTTGGCCATCAAAGTGTTCAACTGCTAGCCAAAAGGTTTGCAATTTGAACCCATCCAGAGATGCCTTGGAAGACAGGCCTGGCAGTCTGCTTCCAAAACGTCCCAGCCTTGAAAACCCTATGGAGCAGTTCAGTTCTGCACACACAGGGTTGCTGTGAGTCAGAATCGACTTGACAGCAACTCACGCAACAAGAAAGGCACCCGCAGGATCCCAGTTTGAACACCACTGCTTTAATTGGAATATGCCATGTAGTTAACAGACTCATCACTGGGGTTTCAGATACAAGCAAATACCCTAAAGTGGTTTCTCAATAAGATTATTCTTTTGTTTTTAGTTGGTGCCATTTTTGGGAAATTCTTAAAACACATTTGCTTGTCTCACTCAACCAGTTGCTGCTGATTTTGACTCGTGACCCCATGTGTGTCAGAGTAGAACTGTGCTTTGTAGGGCGTTTAATAGCTGAGTTTTTGGTAGTAGATCACCAAGCCTTTCTTCTGAAGTGGCTCTGGGTGGACTTGAACCTCCAGCTTTTTGTCTAGCAGCTGAACATGTTAACAGTTCGTGGCCTTCAGTTTTTAGTCTGGAACAAGCCATATCCTTCCTCTCTTCCTAGAAACCAGAAACCAAACCTGTTGCCATCGAGTCAATTCTGACTGTAGCTACCCTGAAGGACAGAGTAGAAGTGCCCCATACGGTTTCCAAGGAGCACCTGGTGGATTTGAACTGCCAGCCTTTTGGTTAGCAGCAGTAGCTCTTAACCACTGCACCACCAGAGTTCCCCCTTCTAGAAAAGGACCAGAAAAGAAAAGAAAAACCATCATCATTTGCCTACTTTAGGATAACTTACATTTCTAATAATGTTCACATTTGAGTGAATGAATTAGTTACATCAGACGCATAACAAAGCATGTATCGGCTATGTGGGCAGGTATTGGAAACGCGTGGGTGGGGAGGTGCAGGGTAACTGGGGAAAGTACATCTGCATAGATTAACTTGCTTGTGGTGGATGGATAATGTTATCTTTTTAAGAGGTTATTTCTCTAGTCCTCTGTTTTTGCATCTATAAAAGAAGGACACAACTTGAACTAGAACAATCCGTAGACTCGGTAGGGAAATGAATTGCAGAAAGAAATAACACAGATGGCCTGGTGAGAGAATTGGCGTATCTTTCCCCTGTCTCAATATTTCAAATGATGGCTGACTCACTGGTGATGTAAGAACACTTGAGTTTGTTTCCTTGGTGCCCAGTAGTCCTAGTTAGAGAAGAAGCATCATTTTAGGGTTTTTTTTTTTTTTTTTAAGGAAGTAATGTAATCATCTTACTTGGAACTTGGATAGGAAGGACTGTAGGACTAAGTGCAGACAGATTTGAGGGTTTATTGTTGATGATGGTGGCATCACTGACCTTTTATGGAAGAGAGATTTAGAGATGAAAAGGTGAGTGAGGGGCTTTATTCTTGCTGGGAAGCCTCCTGTGCAGTTTTAACTTAATTCACCCTCTTCTTCTTACCCCAGAGTTGCCGGAGTGGAATTTTGATGGCTCCAGTACTTTCCAGTCTGAAGGCTCCAACAGTGACATGTATCTCATTCCTGCTGCCATGTTTCGGGACCCTTTTCGCAAGGACCCCAACAAGCTGGTGTTCTGTGAAGTCTTTAAGTACAACCGAAAGCCTGCAGGTGTGTATAGGATGGGTATGGATGGCCCTACCCCAATCCGTGGCTGCTGTGAAGGAGAGGGAGGAGAGGACATCCTGCAATCAGTATTGGGAGAGAATAGGCTGTCTCAGAACTGTTTTAAGAGTTGAGGGATTAGACACCCATCTGTTCACTTTGAGCTTCTTTTTACAAAGAGGTAATGTGGCCCATGTTTCCCTGATCTCTATTAACTGCATAAAATGGCATGAATTCTAAATATGTTTTCTGGTGGAATCCGCAGTGACACAGGCCTCCTGCCTACTTGTAGTATAAAGCTTGCATTTTAAGAACATGGGTTCTGGAGTAAGTATTCTTGGGTTTTGGCCCTGGTTCTACCACTCACTGACTGTGAACTAGGGCAAAGTATTTAACCCCTGTACCTCCATTTCCTTGATTTTCAAAAGGGGAAAATAATAGAGTAAATGAGTAAATCTGTGCAATTGACTTATGATAAATAGTTGTATATCGGATGGTGGTTGCTATTTCACTCCTGACCGCTTGTTTGTTTTGTTTCTCTTGGCTGTCCACTGACTATAATAAGAAAATCTTGATTCACCAATAACATAGGTTTACCTTGAGGTTTACTGTAGCTGAGCCTTTGGGTTCCTGTTGGTGCCATATAGCCTGTCTGGCATGCCCGCTCCTCCTGATTCTCTGCCAGTCCTCTTTTTAAACCCAGCTAAGCCTGACTTCTATGACATCTCTTGCTACTGTCCGCCAGTGAGACTTTGGCAGGTCACTTAGTGTGACTCTGGACCTTCATTTCCTTTGTTTTGGGAGGCAGTATCATGTTGTAAAGGGTAAAGCTCTGAAGCCAAGACAGCTTGGGGTTTCCTGGCCCTGCTGCTCACCCTGTACCTGGACAAGTTACCTAGTGTCTCTGCACTTCAGTTTTCTCATCTATAAAAATGGAGGCAGTTTATACCTACCCTGTCGGGTGGTTATGCGCACTCAGTGAGTTGTTTTTTGTTACTGTAAACATCTTGCGTGCCATCCAGTTGATTACGACTCATAGTTGACCGTATTATATGACAGAATAGAACTGCCCCATATGGTTTTGTAGGCTGTAATCTTTAAACGAGCAGATTGCTAGGTCTTTCCTCTCATGGGGCAGCTGGTGGGTTTGAACTACCCACCTTCCAGTTAGCAGCTAAATGTTTAACCATTGCAGCACCAGAGCTTCTGTAAAGGTCTTAAAAATTTTTTAATATGAAACTTCCTGGTACATAGCTAAGCAGTCAACAATAAGTTTTATATTTACTTATTACTTTAAAGTTCCCTTCCAGCTTGGAAATTGCATCCAGTTGGGCTCGTCTCATTTTTTTCTGGTTTTCTTTTACACTTGTCGATACTGTATAACTTAGCGCTTAATCTTCTCACCTGGAATATAAGCCCTCATAATGGACAAATGATTCTCTCAAAAACTTGTTGATTTGGTACTAAAATGCCTGTGAAGGGAGGAAGAAGACTGTCAACTAGCAGCAGTTGTCTTGTGAATAGAGGATTTAAGAGCCTGGCATTGGCATTTGGTACTTGAGAGGTGGCCAGCCTGCAGATAAGGTGAAAATTAGTTCCGTTCTGGGTCCACTCCCATGTGACTTGGTTGTAACTGAGTTTAATAATAACCAAAGTCTTTGCTGGAGTCTCACTATAAAGGTACAGTTACAGCTTCTCTCATTCCCCTACATCCTGAAGTGCAGGACACAGGCTAGTTTATTCTAGTTCAGCTCAGCTTACAGTGAATATCTCAGCTGCTGTTTTCCCATCAGCACCAGGACTCAGAGCATATGGTCCGTACATCCCTAACGGCGTGTTGTCGCTTTTATTCTAGAGACCAATCTAAGGCACACCTGTAAACGGATAATGGATATGGTGAGCAACCATCACCCCTGGTTTGGAATGGAGCAGGAATACACCCTCATGGGGACAGACGGGCACCCCTTTGGTTGGCCTTCCAACGGCTTCCCTGGGCCCCAAGGTAAGTGCCCGCGGGTGAGAGGTGAACCTTCTCCTCCCCAAGTGCTTAATTGGCAAGGAAAAAAAGCCCACTTCTTAGAGGTGGGAGTGACTCTGACTCAAAAGCTATGAGAGTATCCCTAAAACTCGCTGAAATAATCCTGTAAAGAGACACAGCCCTCCCATTACCCAAATCCAGACACTGGTGCTGTGTACAAGAGTTGAGGGGAGGCATCTCTCTGAACATCTGTCTTCGATGCCTCTGCAGGTCCATACTACTGTGGTGTGGGAGCAGACAAAGCCTACGGCAGGGATATTGTGGAGGCTCACTACCGGGCCTGCTTGTATGCTGGCATCAAGATTGGGGGGACGAATGCCGAGGTCATGCCTGCCCAGGTAAATGCTCTCATCCATCACTTTCCCCACCTCTAAACACTTCAGGGTAGGCCAGTGGGACTTTGGCTAACAAGGGGTTCTGATGCACCACTCACTAACCTAGATGAGTGAGTTAGAGTAGAGGTGGGAATAGAGCAGATTTAGGAGCTTCTGAGTCGGGTTTAGCAGTTGGCTTTATTTTAAAGACAAACCATCTCGTTCTTTCTAGTGGGAGTTCCAGATAGGACCCTGTGAAGGAATTGACATGGGAGATCATCTCTGGGTGGCCCGTTTCATCCTGCATCGTGTATGTGAAGACTTTGGAGTGATAGCAACCTTCGATCCTAAGCCCATCCCTGGGAACTGGAATGGTGCAGGCTGCCATACCAACTTTAGCACCAAGGCCATGCGAGAAGAGAATGGTTTGAAGTGAGTGCCTTCTACTGGGGCCATCTTTATTCTCAGATGGCCGAGAGCTTGGGAAGGAAGGGAGTATCAATTTCAGCAAAGCTCCTTTACGAGAATACTTGCCACATTTTTCATGTGTTGGGGATGAGTACTCTGAGCTTCCTAGTTTGTCTAGATGCACCTTAGCTCTTGGCACTTTGCTTTAAAAATTTTCTAATCCTATCATGTTACAATTTGAAAAGTATCAAGTAATATTCTATAAATGGAATTGAGGGTGGTGGTAGGGGAAAGTTGATTCATGAGTTTCAAAATCTTGTAAGAACTAAATTAGTAACAGTTCAGACTTGAGGATAAACGTGCTTATGGAGGGGGAGAAGTCTTGACAAGTTATTGGGGTCTTTTCAGCAAATATTCCCTGTCTACTGCATGCCAGGTAACTGCTCTGAGCACAGGGACATAGGTAATGGGCAGAATCAGCCCTTGTGGAGTATTTGTTCTGTTGCTGCTGCTGTGTGCTATCAAGTTGATTCTGACTCATAGCAACCCCGTTTGACAGAACTGTCCCGTAGGTTTCCTAGGCTGTAATCTTTATGGGAGTAGATTGCCAGGTCTTTCTCTGTGGAGCCTCTGGGTGTGTCCTGACCACCAGCCTTTTCGTTAGCAGCCAAGTGCATAACCATTGTGCCACTGAAGCTCCTTGCATTTGTTCTGCTGGGATCATGTTTTGGAGCCTGGGGAACTGGGAAAACACTGTTGTTCTTTTTTTAATTGTACTTTAGGTGAAGATTTACAGAACAAATAGTTTCTCATTAAACAGTCAGTACACATTGCTTTATGACATTGGTTAACAACCCTACGACATGTCAGCACTTTCCCTTCTCGGCCTTGCAGGATCTTTTTTTTTTTTTTTGTGAAAATATACATAGCCAGAGATATACACCATTTCAAAAATTTCTCCGTGCACAATTCAGTGACATCGATTACGTTCTTCCAGTTGTGCTGCTATTCTCATTTTAGGTGAAGGTTGACAGAACAAAATAGTTTCTCATTAAACAGTTAGTATACATGTTGCCCTATGACAGTGGTTAACAACTCCACTACATGTCAACACTGTCCTTACTCAACCTTGGGTTCCCTATCACCAGCTTTCCTGTCTCCTTCTGCCTTCTAGTGCTTGTCCCAGGACTGCTGTGCCTCATTAGTCCCATTTTGTTTTATGGGGCTGTCCAATCCCCGGCTGAACGGTGAACCTCGGAAGTGACTTCACCACTGAGCTAAAAGGGTGTCTAGGGGCCGTACTCTCGGGGTGGAAAATACTGTTTTTGATAGATGGGTCATCCTGGTCACCCAAGTTCTTTGACCCATATGTGTTCTCTGCCCTTGAAGGGTAGGTTTCCTGGTGACAAGGTCAGACCCATCTTTCCTGTTGCTCTAGGTACATTGAGGAGTCCATTGAGAAACTAAGCAAGCGGCACCAGTACCACATCCGCGCCTACGATCCCAAAGGGGGCCTAGACAACGCCCGGCGCCTAACTGGATTCCACGAAACCTCCAACATCAACGACTTTTCTGCCGGCGTGGCTAACCGTGGCGCCAGCATCCGCATTCCCCGGACTGTCGGCCAGGAGAAGAAGGGTTACTTTGAAGACCGCCGCCCCTCTGCCAACTGTGACCCCTACTCGGTGACAGAAGCCCTTATCCGCACGTGTCTCCTCAATGAGAGCGGTGATGAGCCCTTCCAGTATAAAAACTAAGTGGACTAGACCTCCAGCCATCACGCCCCTCCCAGTTCTTCATCCCACTCCCACTTGTTCCTACTAGCTGTAACTCAAAGGGCAGAATATCAAGGTCTTTTTTATTCCTTGTGCCCAGTTAGTAACTCTTGCTTTTCTGGGGGCCAGGGTAGAGGGGTCAAGTTCTCAATCTCTTCATACCCAACCCCCTTTTTTCCGTATCACTGAAGCTCTTTCAAAGACTGAGGAATAGTGCGTTAGTGGGGAGGGGGGTGGGGAGACATAACCACTGCTTCCATTTAATCAGGCGTGTTTGTTTGTCCAGTAGGTATAGCTATCCAGACAGAGAGCATATGTGTTTGTGAAGGGAGGAGGGGAGGACTTTTTCTTTGAGGTGGCAGAAGGGGGAGGGCCTGACTTACTCTGTGGTTAGGTTAGGGTTTTCCTTCTTTTGCTGGGAAATTACATTTCTTAAAAAGAGTCGGAATTAAGAAAGAAGGAGGGGAGGGACCAGGAAGGAAAATGCCCCTGGTCCTTGCCTTGGGCTAAACGCCCTTGCCTGAAGACTAAACTCAGAGTAAACTGATGGGTGTATCCCTGCCTTAAGAAAAGAAAAAGTTCTTACTGTTTGGTTCTCCGTTTATAACACAAAACAGAGTAGTATTTTTATATTTAAATGTAAAAACAAAAAAATTATATATATGGGTGTGCAGATAAACGTTGTGTTTTTCTAAAAGAGGGAAGGAGTCACCAGGAAGCAGATTTGATACCAGTAGTCTGGTTAGAAGTAAGGGTCTCCTTTTGAGAAGGGATGGGGGCAGGCAATGCTTGGCTGTTCGGGGCTTTTAATTCCCTCACTACCCTTTGAGGGTTTCTCTGTGCCTGCCCTTCTGAAGGGAGTGGAAACTGGTCAGTTAGCAGGTGGAAGCAGGTTACTAGTGGCAGTCACCTGAGCCCTGTGGCTTTGGTTTATAAAGCTTCTAAGACGCACATGTACTGGTATACACACACACAGGGGTTTAGAAATACGAGTTGGCTGGTCAACTTGAGCATGTTACCGACAAGGGGGTCTTGGGATTATTTTCCGGTGGGAGTAGCATGTCACTAAAGCAGGCCTTTTGATATATTAAAAAATTTTTAAAAGCAAAACGGAAGTTTAGATTTTAATCATTTGTAGTTTCTAAGTCTTTGTGTTTTACAGAATGGCTCGTTTGCTTCACTGTTGTCATCTCTGATCTTCGAGGAGATGGGGACAGGATGGAAATCAAACACTTGTAATTTTGTATTCTTGTGTCTTCTGAGTGTGAAATACTCTTTTCTTTTGTTAAAATTTCCCAAGTTATTGTTTTCTTTTATAATAAAAAAACACACCCTAACTTAATCCCTACATTTTCCCTACTGTTCTCTGGTTATTTTCGTGCTGGCCGCAGCGGACAGTCTGCGGTTTTCTCTTGCCATGACAACTTCTAATCGCCGTGTACAGTATGTTCACAGTTAGATGACTTCTCATTGTAAACAAACGACAACTGCCCAGAGCAGCTCTTAGAAATCAACCTAACTTTTATAAGATTTCTTCTGACTTGATTCTTTGTGGTTATTTAAATTTTGTTTGGCTGTTTCATCCTTACTCTCCCAAAAGAGATTTTTTAAAAGAGGCAAAATAGGCTCAAGTTTATCCGCTCTTTGAAGTTTTAGAAAATCTTTCTTGAGTCATGTTGCCAACCAGTCCTTTCTTGTATTTCTCTTAACTTTGGGTCTTTGGGGTTTCGTTTTTTTTCCCCTCCCCACCTAAAGAGTATTGGATTACACAATCTTGGCGTGTCTTATCCCTGGAATTTTGTAGTAGGGTGTAAACCCTACTGCTCACCCTGTGCTCCAGAGCCTAGTTTTGACCTACCCACCATGCAATAGCATACTGTTCTGAACACCCCTCTGGCTTAATTTTACAGCAGCTTAAAGCATTTTGTGTTATTAATAGTTCTTACTATCCCTGCTCAAGTTCATCCTCCACCCAGCTGCCAGTGATTCATCTAAATAGCAAATATTGACCACGTTGCTACTCTAATTAAACCCTTCAGAGGCTGGCTGTCCTGGGCGTGTCCTACATTTCCAGGCTCATCTTTAGGTATACCTTTTCTTTGCACCAGACCAGTGAGCTGCTTATGATTCCCCTAAAAGTTGACACCTTTGTGTCCTTGCTCTTGGCCCCTGGAAGTTGTACCTTGTCCTGGCCTATTTCTACTTTAGTTCATCTCTCTAGGCTGGGTAGGAGCTTCCTTTGCTCCCATGATGCTGTGCACATGCCTCTACCAAAAAGCAGTTTATCATCCAATACGTAATAACTTAAGGTGCAGACATTGTGGACAATTGTGATTGTTTTTTAAAAAGTTTTTTTAAAGGTATGTACTATCAGTTTGGAGGTGACTGGGACCTGTTACAGCAGTTCTTAGCCATGACAGTTTTCTTAGGGCAAGTGTACATTTTTAGTCTTATCTAATCCCAGCTATCAGTGGTTTTTCTGAGAATTGGCTCACATCATGATTTAATTTCCAAAGTAGGGTCATATATATTGGTTTGCTGGGGACAATCCCAGTTTACACATGTGGTTCCATCATAATTATGAAGACTGCCCTCTTTCAGTATTTTCCTGGGTTTGATGATACATTATGTGATTGCTCTCATTTCAGTTGAAGCTCTATTTCTATCCCCCCAGCTGAAGTTGGCTTCCCTCCACTGAGTCACCCCTACAGGTTCTTGGTGGGATGTGTTATGCACAGTGTAATCTCTAGATTGAAGAGTCAGTGACACTTTTTTGTTCATTCTGACTCCCCTACAAAGATTACATGGAAAGGAGTTCTAAATTAATATGATCAGAGTTTACTTGGAAACAACCAGCATATTTCCATCTCTCTCATCTAGAATGAGCTTTGACCTACAGGTCATGGTGCAATCCCCTTGTATTTCTAAGGTGTTCTTTATAGCTCATTTAACAGACTCTGGGTTAGATGATAACTTTTATCAGTGACAGTTTAAACAGAATGAAGGCCAAACCTCCAGCCTTAAAGAGACAGAAGCACTATCCACAAAAGGGTTTCTCCATTTTAAACAACACAAGTTCCCTAATTTCACCTTGCCAGTTACTGGATAAGAGCTAAATGAGGTATAAACTAATAGAGGAGTGTCATGGAGCTAATGGAAGATTCCAAAGAGTTCCTTAGATGGGCAGTGCCAGGGCCATTTAAAAAGCCAGATTTACGCTGCTGGGTAGAATGGTACACCAGTGCAAAAAACAAGTTCTTGAACGCTCTGTGTTGGGCTCTAAGTATCTCCCCCAAGGCTTTCGTAAATAATTCCAGCGATTGCTTGGCCCTTATACCAATAAGGTGCAAAGTCTAGAAACTTGCTATCTCAGAGAGAGAGAGCAGATGTCCCCTCAGCAGGGCTTTTTGATCACAAATAGGAGTCCTGTTGTGCCTTTCTTGCTCATCACTGTATCTCCAGGCTTGGCATGGTGCTTGAATACTTCTTGACTGAGTAATTTTTAAGTATCAGTTTTATGGGCTTTAAACTTGCGGCTCTACTGAGTGGTGCAAAGCAGTGAGACCTCGGTTGGTTCCCTGTGTTTTAACCCTGACCATGGCCCTAAACCAAAGTCGTTTTACTGAGCTTAAGGTGAATCAAACATGTTGCTTATTTCTAACTACAAGTGTTACAGCCCCGCTAAAAACTTAGTGGGAAGACACTTCTGTGGAAAGGGGGATGACTGCTTGCTTGGTTAATTCTCGCTGGAGTCAGGTTGCCAAAAGCTTCATGCTGCTTTGCATACACATACACACATGCACAATACAGACATGCCATATTTGGGCATATGCATGTATGTACACATTATATACACAACACTGGTAACTTACATAGACCTTTCGCCTTGGAATTGCGACTTGTCCTTACTTACTCAACTCTACCATATGGCGTAGTCAGCGAGTCTGTTGACTTAACTCCAGTAGGCACGCAGTCACTAAATCTAAACTCTGTGTTGAAGGCTTTCTGCATTTGCCTTTCAGTAAAGGTTCAGAATAACTCCTCCCTTGTGAGTCTCTATTACACTACTCTGCTGACATTAAATGGGATAGATATTCAAGATCCTCCAAAAAGTTAATAATCAAGTAAAATGGGGGCCCAAGAGGTACTATTTTGCAAATATACTTTAACAGTGCAAATATATGAATGAGGGGGTCGATTGAATGGAAATGCTTCTTTCTCTTCTCTGTGCCCTCCCCCTCTTGGAGCCAAAAGAGTATCATTTGACATCACCAAACAGTATGGAACTTCTGAGCCTATTGCTATGCATATGAGTCTATTCTCAAATGGTCTTATGAGCTTTTTGGCAGCTTTACTCGAATAATGCTATATAATGAAATAACAGCATAGCACTAGAGGAGAGAAGGGGACAGGATTTTTTTTGGAAGGAAAAAACAAACAAACAAACCTGTTGCCGTCAAGTCGATTCCGACAATTAAGAGTTCGGCTGCTAACCAAAAGGTCAGCAGTTTGAATTCACCAGGCGCTTCTTGAAAACCCCATGCGGCAGTTACACTCTGTACTATAGGGTCACTTTGAGTTGGAATTGACTTGATGGCAATGGGTCTTTGGAAGAAGTGAACACTTACCTAGTCTCCTGGAAGAAATTTGTGTTCCAATTAGGAGCTAAGTTTAGAGAGTACCCTAGGATAATCCACTTCCTTACAGCCTCCTTTATAAGAGAGGACATTAAAATGAATGCACTGGGATTCTCTTCTGCCCAAACAATCTCTCACTAAGCTTATTCCTAGGTCGGTCTAGAAATGCCAACTCATTAACATTTTTATATAAACACATCAATGCCTGGCCCACTTAAGGCACTTAGCCAAGTAGGCCTTCAATAAATGTTTGTTCAATTGTCAGAGAATGGTATCACTGGCAAAAGGAAGTGGATAGAAGCCTGGAGTATGGGCAGCAGTTTACTCGTAAGCATTAATCTTAGGTGTTGGTGGTGTGTATGTAAGACACGCCACTCCCTCTGTTTTTCCCAAATTACCTGGTCCAGAAATATCCTCTTCTTCCTGACCCCAAACACAGGGTCTCTGGGGGTCAGCATCCCAATTTCTATGTCCTAGGAGCAGCTGAGTCTTTCAGTTCCTCCCTTCCCTTGGGAGGGGACAGTTGGGAACATGCTTAGTCTATCTGTGGCATTAAATGAATCACTTCTATAGAACTTTATGCTATCCTTACAGAATCAGCCTATCAGATAAGCTATGGACATCCCCTAAATTCCTCCCAGATTTGAAATTCTGTGCTGTGAACCACCACTCCCAACACTGAAACGAAGCAGTTCTGGGTGGAATTTACTGTTTTGGAGGGTGAGAATGCTCTTCCAACTTACAACTACTTATTTGCCACCAAGGTTCACAGCTGCATTCAGGAAGGTTTGTCGGAGAAGTCTAAAAGAAATGAACAAGCCAAATCTTAACACAGCATTTTCTTGGGGAAAAAAAAAAAAAAGAAAAAGGTATTATCAGCAACATTTTAATATTAATAGTAATACGAATGTTTAACCATAACATTATTTAATCCATCTTATCCAGGTTACCGAACCCCATTGCCATTGAGTCGATTCCAACTCATAATGACCCTATAGGACAAAGTAGAACTGTCCCATATGGTTTCCTAGGCTGTAATTTTTAAGGAAGCAGATCACTAGGTCTTTTCTCCCATGGAGCCACTGGTGGGTTTGAACAACCGACCTTTCAGTTAGCAGCTGAGTGCTTAACCACTGTGCCACCAGGGGCCATTCATCCAGGCTGGAACTATTTCTCTCTATTGGAGCACTCCAGTTTCAGTGATACCCCACCCCATGTGTAGGAGCTCTAAAGCTCATCAGGTGCTGGATAACAATCTTCCTCAGGCAGCTCAGCCCAGTTCTCTCCATTCCTGAGGTTATATATCATTTGAAAGCATTGTGAGTGTATTATCTATTGCTGCATAACAAATTACCCCAAAACATAGCAACTTAAAGCAACAAACTATGATCTCAGACAGTTTCCAAGGGTCATGTATCCAAGAGTGATTTACCTGGTTGGTTCTATCTCAGGATGTCTTAGGAGGTTGCAGTCAAGCAGCCTGCCAGGGCTACAGTCTATGAAGACTTGACCAGGGCTGTGGGGGCCATTCCCAAGCCCACTCACACGACACTTGACTGGAGGCTTTAGTTCCTTGCCATGTGGGTCTCTCTATAGGGCTGCCCACTACATGGCTTTCTCCAGAGTGAGTGACCCAAGAGACAGAATGAGAAAGAGGCAGAAAGGGATAAAAAGAAAGAGAGGGAGAGTGAGCCCAGGAGGGAAGCCAGTCTTTTCGTAAAGTAATCTTGAAAGTGATATCCCTCTTTGTTCGAAGTAAGTCACTCAATTCAGTTCGGACTTAGAGGGAAGGGAATTAAGCTCCACCTATCGAGAGGAAGACCATAAAAAAAAATGGGGCATATCATTAAATTCACCACAGTGGGCAGCGTGGCCCTGAGACCAGGTTAAAGTGTTATCCTGGAAGGGAAGTCTTGCCTTTTGTTTAAGGTTTCTGGTTTCCTTCCTTTGATTCCTGGTCTGAACTCTGTCCTCCTGTCTGTCAAGTGTGAGTTAAGGATTTCCAGTTTAATCTTCGTACTTAATTGGGGGGTGAGAGGTAATGTTGGTGCTTCTTTCCTTTTCTCCACCCCACATGCCAAGAGGTTTCTCCGGGAACAGGCAAGAAGAAAGAGGCAATGTCTACAATGACAAGAAGCACCAAAGTGTTTATTTATGCATATAAAGTGGATTCCCAGACTGGACTCCTATAGGCCTTCCAAACCAGCTGCAAGCTCTTCATCTATGCTATCCCCACTCTAGGTCCAAGCCTGCACACTCCTCTGTGAGATATCTCTTTCCCATCAGAGATGCCCCTAATATTCGTTGGAAGTTTGGAGAAGACATATAAACACAATGTGATGTATTCTCTCCTTATCCGAGGCTGAGCTTTCTCCAATCCTAGAAAGTGACTTTATGGGTCAGACTTTTTCTGATGCTTGGAAAAGAATGACAAGTCCTCAGCAGAAAGAATACAAACCCAGAAACCCCCAAAGACTTCTATGTTCGTGTTACAGCGTTCCCAGGAAGAACCCTAAGGGGACCTGATTAATATTTCTGTCTGAATGGCTAGGATCTGAGAGCCATGGAAATTCCCTTGTCACTTATGGTGACAAGCTTACCATAAGTCATTTCTGGGAGCTTAAAAATTTTGGTATGGCCCTGCCCTTCTGTCTACACAACTACTGAAATACCAGGAAACACTTCTGTTGTTGTTAGGTGCCATCCAGTTAATTCTGACTCACAGTGACCCTAGGTACAACAGAACGAAACACTGCCAGGTCCAGTGCCATCCTCATATGTGTTGCTATGTTTGAGCCCATTGTTGTAACCACTGTGTCAATCCATCTTGTTGAGGGTCTTCCTCTCTTTCACTGGCCCTCTACTCTACCAAGCATGATGTATTTTTTCAGGGACTGGTCCTTCCTAATAACATGTACAACGTATGTGAAATGAAATCTTGCCATCCTCCCTTCTAAGGAGCATTCTGGCTGTACTTCTTCCAAGACAGATGTATTGTTCGTCAACACCATAATTCAGAGGCATCAAATTCTTCCTCGGTCTTCCTTATTCGTTGTCCAACTTTTGCACGCATATGAGGCAATTGACAACATCATGGCTTGGGTCATGTGCACCTTAGTCTCAAAGGGACTTTGCTTTTTAACGCTTTAAAGAGGGCTTCTGCAGCAGATTTGCCCAATGCAATACGTCCTTTGGTGTTGATTATGGATAGAAGTAAAAGGAAATCTTTGACAAATTCAGTGTTTTCTCTGTTTATCATGATGTTGCTTATTGGTCTGGTTGTGAGAATTTTTTTTTCTTTATGTTGAGATGTAATCCATACTGAAGGTTTTAGAAACACTTCTAGGGGCTATTAAACTAACATGTTGTTGTTGGGTGCCAGTCGATTTCAGATTCATAGCTACCTGATGCGAGAGAATAGAACTGCCCCTTAGGGTTCTCCTGTTGTAATCTTTACGGCAGATCGCAGGTCTTTCCTTCCACAGAGCTGCTGGGTGGGTTTGAACCACCAACCTTTTGATTAGCAGCCGAGCAGTTAACTGTTGTGCAACCAGGGCTCCTTAAACTAATGTGGATTGTGCAAAATCTTTAGGAGAGATACTGAAAATTCCAGAACCAGTGATAAAGGGTGGAAAGATGGATACTTCTTGTCCTAGTCTTCACGTTATTTCATCATTGAGTCTCTCTTTACCACCACATGACCCCACCCTGGTCTCTGACGTGCTCTTTCTCTGCCTTTAAGCAGGTTGAAAGCCCCTAAGATCCGGCTACGTTAGTCTCAAGAGAGATTCAGATGTCTGGTGTACTTGAAACATGGATGCCTTCTGCTGCTCCTCCTTACAGATTGTCCGAGAAAGCCCAGAAGTGCCCGGCACCGAGTGTTTTCTTTTCACTCTGGGTTTCATCCAGTTTGGCATCTCAGGCAGGAGGCTTATTTTGCTTTCATAAACCATATTATGTAACCAACGTCTTGAATGTTGATGCTGAGCCAACTCAGAGGTCATGACAGAAGGGGAGGGGAAGGGCAAGGAGAACAATCAAAGAAATGGAGAGAGAATAAGGAAGGAAGAAGGATGGCCTGAAGATAGAGCAAAAAGGGAAAAGGAGAAAGGAGAGGAGAAAAAATGGAGGTGAGCGTGGAGAGAGAGACATTTAATTTCTACTGCCTGTTCATATGCTCTTGGTCATAGAGATACAATACTGGAAAAGTTAGTCTTCCCTCATTTTACCTAGGCCTCCTTCCATTCCCACTCTGGGGTGGAGCTAGCTGAATGTCAGCAGCCTGCAGGCATCACCCCAGGGCCATGGGTTTCCTAATTGAAGGCAGCAGCAGCCTGGCATGGTGTAGCACTGAATGTTCTTGGTAGACAACAAACAGGCACGTGTTAGGTGTTGGTAATAGAAAACAAACATGCATGACATTGTTGCCATTCACCAGCCTCCACCACAATTGTATGCTGACTACATGAGCCGGGGGCTGGTGAGTGGGGAAGCCCAAAAGGGGTCTGGAGACTTGAGGCCTTTTTCCTCTTCTATATTTCAGAAGATTACAGCCCGCTATTTTATGTCCTAAGCATCTAAAAAATCTTCTTTTCTCACCAGTGCACGTTCGATGGAAACTTCATGGCCTTTGGTGAACAAAAATGTTGGTGCTCAAATGTGAATCCTAGACTCTCAGAACCAGAAGTCATCCTAGGGCAGTCGTACTTAACCTTATTTTGAGTTATTCTCCTTTGACAACCTGGTTAAAAATGAATGAATGCAGGCATGTATAAATTAATAAATAAATAAAATAAACAAATAAATAATATGTATGGACATCCTCTCCCAAATAATATAATTTTGGTGTGTTCAGAGTCTTCTCATTCTACTTCTGAAACTACGCAGACCAAATCTCATCCCTCTTCCACAGGACAGCCCTTGAGATATTTGAAGATAGGACCTTGTCACCACTGAGTTGTCTTTTTTTCAGATTAAACCTTCCCAGTTTTTCTGTTACATTATGACTTCTAGATCCTCCACCAGCATGTTCTCATTCCTCTAGAGAAACTCTAGATTGTCAATCCAGTTCTAAAAGGTCAGTTCTAGGACTGGTCTAATGGGTGTGATTTCAGGGAAGGAGTTTGTTACTCCCTTCTTCTAAGACACCAAACTTCTAATTAACATAACAAAAATGTCACTGACTTTTTGAAAGGTTTATCACACCTGTTGCTTTGAAGTCTATTAAAATCCTGTAGGGAAGGGATAAATTGCTCTTCTACCTAACACACTCGTGCTCTTAATTTTCTGGACCTCATGAAGCATACAAAGCTTACCCTCATTACATTTCATCTTACTAACTTCAGTAGTTAACTTTTTCAGATCATTGAGATCTTTTTGAATTTATCTTGTTTCTCCTTAGAGTCACTGGTGAACGATCTAACTGTTCACTGCTATACATTCATCAATCAAGTAAATGGTAAAAGGCTGAATGGGGCAGAGGTAAATAGAATGTTCTGCTGCAGAACTCTGATGAAAGACTTCCCTTCAGATTGGGATCAACCCCTCAATCAACTATGAATATTGGTTATTCCACCAGGTACCAATCCATCTAACTTCCCTATATCCCGTTCACATTTTTTCAGCTTGTTCATAAAAGACTTTGTCAAATGTCTTAACGGAATCAAGCATATTATGTAAAAAAAAAAATTGTCCTTATCTACCAGTCTATTCACGCTGTCAAAACCAAAAACCAAAAACCAAACAAACAATAAAAAGAGAAGGAGAAGAAACCTGGCCAGGTTGTCACGACTTTTTCTTAGTGAGCCTATTTGTTCATCACGATCGTGACTTCTGTTTCTAAGTGATTACCACCTGATCATTTGCTCTAATGATTTCTCTAAAAAAAATTTCAGATATTAAAAAGCTTTCTGGTCTCATTACCAAAATTCGTATTTTAAGAAATTAGGACAACAGGACTTCCGGCAAGATGGCGCTCTAGGCAGAAACACCACGCCGTCCCTCCACAACAAAGATCCGAAAAACTAAGCCAAACAGAGAATCAAC
>NW_004443957.1:19478491-19495128 GCF_000243295.1 Trichechus manatus latirostris | reverse complement strand
GTGGGGTTGTTAACCAATGTCATAAAACAGCATGTGTGTTACTGTTACATGAGAAACTATCTGTTCTGTAAGCCTTCACCTGAAGTACAATAAAATATTTAAAAAAAAAAAAAAAAGAAATTAGGACAACATTCACCCAGTGTACAGTCTCCTGACTACACTTCCATTCCCGATATTTCTGCTGAAGTAACTAAGGATGATTCTAGGGTCTATCAGCAGGTATTTCTCTCCTCTCCTGCCCTCAGAGGACCTCACCCCCTTGACTAGCAGTTAGCCAGGATTTTTTGTTTCTTTGCTTCAGGGGAAGGTGGGGTTGCTGAGTGGAAGTCTGAAGCTGCTGAAAGACAACCTCTCCAGTAATCCTTAGTGAAAGCACAATTTTTTTGAATCTTGGGGCGAGAGGAAGGGGGGAGGAGAGGTGGTAAGCAAGGGAGCCTCTGAGAAGCCTTGAAGGACAGATTGCCCAAGATGGAAAGGGCTTGGCATTGTTTTGGGAGCCTGGGGAGGTGACAAGTCTTCCTAGGAGAAGGGCTGTAGAGTTCACTTGAAGAGACTGGACAGGGAAAGTGAGCTAGCCCTCTGCTTCCAAGAGATCGCAGGGTCGCCCACTGTAAGTCATCAGCAGCAGCCACTTGCAGCCCTGCTCTTGTTTGGGGGGCACCAGGTAAGTCTCCTGAGTTTATTTCCAGCCCTAGGCAGGGGTAGTGACTCTAGTAACGACTGAGGCAGAATTTCCTGCTAGACTGGGAGAATGGGGGCAATGATGGCTCCTTTATTTTTTTCTTAAAATCTATCTCGGCTGGCTTCCCCAGTATTGTGTACTGTCTTACCCTTCACCAAAGTTACCACTTATCTACTATCTATTACAGTTCCAGGTTTTAAAGGGGGGACGCAGGGCAGAACTTTGGTTGTCAGGGCAGCTAAAAGATCTATCAGAGAGTTGTTTTTATTACTTTGTAAGTCTATTTGGAGTGTCTGAGTGGGGATTTTGTTGGAGATAATGGGATTGCTAAAGCCCCCAGGCCTCAGCACTGTTATCGTGTGTTGTCTAGTCCATTCTGACTCATAGTGACCCTGTGTGACAGAGTAGAACTGCCTCAGGGTTTTCTAGGCTGTAATCTTTATGGAAGCAAATCACCAGGTCTTTGTCCCTCGGAGCAGCTGGGTGGGTTCGAGCCACCAACCTTTCAGTTAGCAGCCAAGCACTTAACCATTGTTTCATGAGGGCTCCTTGCAACAAGCCTATGAGGTGTATATTACTATTGTTATCTCCATTTTACAGAGAAGAAAACAGGCACAGAAAAGTTAAGTGACTTACCAATGGCCACACAGCTAGTAAGAAGCAGAGCCGGGATCTGAACTTAGGCAGTCTAGCTCCAGTTTCCTAGGAGTCAGTCAGCTTTCTTATCTTTAAAATGGCCATATATGTTGTGAGGAGATAATAAATGTGGAAGTGCTTTGCAGCTTGTACAAAGTGACACCAACATGTGTCAAATTTAATTGCAAGGGTAACAGATCCCTTTCTTTCTGCTTTAAGTTTTTGTGACACAGTCACAAGTTTATTTTAGAAACTGTGTTCTCAGTGAACACCGTTCAATGGTTCTTTGCCCTCATATCGCAGAAGGGGCTCATTTATACCCCCAGGAAGTTGTTTGGCTTCTCAGTGCTTCAGTTTCTGTCTTATAAAATGGAAACTCACCATTTATATTTTTAATTTAACACAGAGGGAAGCAACTTTATGCTTTAGGAGGGGAAGTTCCTGTAAGGAATAAGTCATATCCATTTAACATTCCTTTGTGAATTGAAAAGGTTTAAGTGTAATAAATGATGACTACTGTTTTCTTAAAGAACTGCAATGGGGACTAAAGTAAACGGAAGAAGGCATTAAACAAACAGCTAGGAATTTTCCACTGTAATTTCTCACATATAAGTACTATTGTTGTTAGGTGCTGTCAAGTGGGTTCCGACTCATATTGATCCTATGTACAACAGAATGAAACACTGCCCAGTCCTGAGCCATCCTCACAATCGTTGTCATGCTTGAGCCCTTTGTTGCAGCCACTGTGTCAATCCATCTTGTTGAGAGCCTTGCTCTTTTTCGCTGACCCTCTAATTTACCAAGCATGATGTCTTTCTCCGGGGACTGGTCCCTCCTGGTAACATGTCCTAGGAGCTTTCAAACCTATTGCATCTTCAGGACATCCCTAAGGTAGAAGAGAGGAGATTCAGGTAAAGAAAGAAACACAGTGACTAAGTGAGGAGCCTTGGGCAAATGCTTTCTCGATCTGGAAATGGCAAATGCTATGCAGCTAGTGTAATACTAACTTTATTCCTTGACCACTTCAGTTCTGCTTTTCAAAAGGGAAAGAACTTGTTGGTATGCTACTTGTTTTTAATTGGAGGAGAGGAATAGACTAAGCAGGAACTAACCTTTCACCTTCCCCCCAACCTTCTCCTCAAACACCACAACCCTATAAAGGCAGTTCTCTAAAGTCCCACACTACCTACCCAAACCAAAGATTTCTGCCCCAACTTCAGTATGAAGCAAATTTTAAACTTTCAGAATCAGTGACCCCACTCTAGATGTAACTGAGTAACAATCTCCAGGGAAAGGAGAGAGAGAGTATGTATTTTTAAGAAACATCCCAAATGATTCTTATCAGTCAAGTTCAGGAAACACCTATCAGTTTCAGAGCACTGGGAAAAGCCCTGATTTTAGACCCAAGAATTCACTCTCCAACAGGCATCAATTTGCATAACCTCATCAAGATTAATTTCCCATATGTGTATAGTGGGAGACATAGTACCCATACTGCAGGAGGGAGCTTGTTGCTGCACAGCCTGGGCTCCTCCCTTGGGTGTCAGGGCTATTCTGGATCATACTTTGAGCTGATTACTCAAGACTAGTTACATCTAGCCCCCTACCCTTATTTTCCTCAATCCAGCCATGGTTTCAAGTCTTAACCTTTATCATGGGGCTTTCATACCCATACAGCTCTGCTCTGTTCCTCCCTTGCCCCACATCTAACCTTTCCGCTGTGTTCACTGAAACTCCTGGCTTGTGATCCCTGTATACCAAAAACCAAATCCGTTGCTGTCAAGTCGATTCCAACTTATAGCGACCCTATAGGACAAAGTAGAACCATCCCATAGGATTTCCAAGGCTGTAAATCTTTACAGAAGCAGACTGTCACATCTTTCTTCCACAGATAGGTTCAAACACCAACCTTTTGGTTAGCAGCTGAGCGCTTAACCACCGCACCACCAGGGCTCCTTCTGATCCTTATACGTCCCAACTTTTCCTGTGTACATTCCCTCTATCTCATTGCCTTAACCACACCTCTATGACAAGGCTTTCCTTCTGGTCCAGTTGGATATATGAGTATAGAACTCTTGGCTTCCCAGATATCTTTGTGAGTTCTTGGTCCTCCTCACTTCCCACACTTTACCTGGCTATTTCTTTACAATCTTTTTGAGTTCTTGGCTCCTCCTCCTCCTTTGAATGGCTCCAATCTCTAAATTTTGGAGAGATTTTAGGGCTCTGTCTTAGAACCACTTCTTTTTTTTCTTGAAAAATTTATTGTGCTTTAGGTGAAGGTTTACACAGCAAATCAGTTTCCCATTCAATAATTTATTTATTTTTTTGTATCTTTTTTTTATTGTACTTTAGATGAAGGTTTACAGAGCAAGTTAGTTTCTCATTAAACAATTAATACGCATATTGTTTGTGAAATTGGTTGCCAACCCCACAATATGTCAACTGTCTCCCCTTCTTCTTTATGTACTTCTCTATTCAGGTAATCTCACCCAGTCTACATGCCCCAATTTCTATCATGAATATCTAATAGGAACCAAAAACTTAAAAGTGTCCAAAAATGTATTTCAGGGTTCCAAGACTCTTACCATCTTTCTGGCACCATCCATTGTTGCCCCAAATCTAGCAGTTACCATGATTCCTCCTTTTCATTCATGGCATGCTTTCTCCCCATCCAGTCCATTAGCAAAATCCTATAGGTTTTATTTACAAAATGTATTTTAAATCCTTCCATTTTTATCCATTTTTGCCATCACATTCCTAGTCCAAGTTACTATCATCTCTTACCCGTACTTCTACTTCAGCCTTCCAAGTGATCTTTTTCTTTTAACTCTAAGCTCTAATCAATATATTTCCCTACAGCCACCAGAGTAATCTTTAAAAAGCCCAAGTCAGATTATATCACATCTCTTCTAAAATGTTTTAATGGCTTCCTGTTGTTTTTGGAATGGCATTCAAACTCCATTCTGTTGTCTCTTGGGCTGTGAGTTGATCTGGTTCCTTCCTAGCTCTCCAACCTCATCTCAGATCAGAGTGTCTACTCACTGTGTGCTGTCTCACTGCTCCACTTTCTGTTCTGTGAACCCAGCAAGATGGTGGCCTTTGAATCTGCTGTTTCTTCAGATCTTCCCCAAGTTGCAGGAAGAGTTGTCTGATTCTCGTAGGTCTTAGCTTAAATGTCATTGTCTCAGAGAAGCCTTCCCTAACAGGACTATCTAAACTCTCCACTCTGTCCTCTGCTATTTTTGATCACATCAACCTTAAGATTTCTTTCATAACAATCATCATAGTTGTTATTATCATGTTAATCTGTTTATTTTTCTGCTTAGTATCTGTCTCCCTCAGAGTAATTATTATTTCAGTCTGATACACTAGAAAGAGTGGGATTTCGAGCCAGATGAAAGGCCCAGGTTAATTTGAGATCTCATTACTTACCTACGTTGTGAATTTGGGAGCCCTGGTGGCTCAGTGGTTAAGAGCTTGACTGCTAACCAAAAGGCCAGCAGTTCGAATCCACCAGCCTTGGAAACCCTATGGGGCAGTTCTACTCTGTCCTATAGGGTCGCTATGAGTCGGAATTGACCTGACAGCAAAGGGTTTGGTTTTTTGCTTTATGTGAAATTGGCAATTTACTTTCTATTTCTGTGCCTTAGTTTTCTCATTAGTAGAATGGAAAGACCTTCAATGAGATGGATTGACACAGTGGGCTCAAACATGGCATTGATTGTGAGGATGAGGCAGGACAGGGCAACGTTTCGTTCTGTTGCACATGGGTTCGCTACGAGTTGGAGCCAACTCTATGACACCTAACAACAACAACAGAACGGGAATAATATAGAATTATGAGGTTGCTGTTATGGTTAATGAGGTAATATTCACAAAGCAGTAAGTAGAATTTTTCTTGTCCTGTATATTGGGAATGGTATCTAAAAATGTTCACTTTCATGAAATTATACCCTACATAAAACCATTTTAAGAATGATTTAAGAAGTCTTATGGAAAGTTTTTTCTATAGTTTCTCTCCCATTTTTATGCCATGAATCAAGGAAGTGCTCTGGGCACCTTCATCTTGCAAATCAGTAGAATGGATACTAGGACCATGACTTTGGGGAAGAAAGGCAAACCTTCCTTGACCCACATAGCGCAACAAACAGCCAGACAAGCTCAGTGAAGCCAGGAAGGGCATTAAGGAGACCCAGTGGAGACAAGTTAACATTCTAAAGTAGCTCCATGCAAGTCCTGGTCTTGTGAGGCTCCGAAATGTGGCTGGCCACAGGAGCTTGTGTTGTTTAGAGATCTTTGTGAACAAGTTTAGGTTGCTTTCTCTACTACTTGAGGCTAAGCTCCAAAGATAGATACACCATCCCTTCTATTTTATTAAAGTTCTGACTTTCTCGCCCTTCTTTCACACTGTGTCTATGTGGAGAGCAACTTTTGCATAAAAGGAAAAAGAAACAAACACTAGATTTGAAAACAGAAGTCCTGGATCTGGGCACTGTTTCTGTCAGCTATAACTGAGCTAGAAAGAAGTTCTGAACCTTTCTGGCAGGTTGGAATTACCAGCAGTCTCTCATACATTATTAGTGGAAGTGTACTTTTGGGAGGGCAACTTGGAAATTTATATTACTATTTCCAATACATATATCCTTTTGACCAAACATTTCTCCTTCTAGGAATTTATTCCATAGATATACTTACTGTATGCACAAAGACTTATGTACAGGGAAATTCACTGCCTCATTGTTTATTTCTGTTAGCAAGCGTCTCAGTTATCTAGTGCTGCTATAACAGAAATACCACAAGTGGATGGCTTTAACAGAGTTTATTCTCTCACTGTCTAGTAGGCTAGAAGTCTGAATACAGGGTGCCAACTCCAGGGGCAAGGCTTTCTCTGTCAGCTCTAGAGGAAGATCCTTGTCATCAGGCTTCCCCTGGTCTAAGAGATTCTCAGTACAGGGACCCTGCGTCCATAGGACGTGCTCTGCTCCTGGCACTACTTTCTTGATGGTATAAAGTCCTCCTGTCTCTCTGCTCGCCTCTCTCTTTCATATCTCAAAAGAGATTGGCTTAAGACACAACCCAATCTTGTAGATTGAGTCCTGCCTCATTAACAGCAAGCTTTTGGAACCAACTGGTTAGATAAATACAGTCCATTCATGCATAAGTACTATGCAGCTTTTAACAAGAATTAAGGAAGTTTACGTGCACTGTTAGGGAAAATCAAAGCTATATTGCTAAGTGGAAAAAAGCAAAGTACAGAACAGTGTAGTATCTGGTATCCTATCATTAGTATAATAAACTTTAGTGATTATACTATACTACCATTTGCATATATTAAAAAAAAGCACACACACACTCACAGACATACATATATCTATGCTTATATTCATAGACCATCCCTGGAAACATACACAGTTACTAATTGCAGTGACTTTCTCTGGAGAGGGAACCTGGAGGCAGGTAAGGAGGAAATTTTTTTTTTTTTTTTTAACTAGATACCCTTCTCTACTAAGGATTTAAATAAATAAATACATCCAAATCAGAAGCCTCTACCAGATTCAGCACTGAGTCAGTGGAAGAGGGGTGTCCAATTCTACTACCTTTGGGCAAGACACTTAATCTTGCTAAGATTCAGTTTCATCAGCTATATGATGATTGTAATGATGTAAAGCCCCCAGAATTAAGTCAGGCCACTCTGTGGACACGTCGAAGCACACTGTTGGGAACATAGCAGGTGTCTACTGAATGCTTGTTGAATCTGAACCAGCCTAACACCCACCCATCATAGGTAGATTCAATGGCATGTCTCTCATGGCTTAGGTTTCCTTTCTTAGGCCAGGAAAGTTGCTGCAGATCCCACAGCTATTTAAATCAAATGACCTTTCCTGCTAAGACTCCAGGACACCTCTATCTTAGTCTGGTGGTGACTAAGGTTGCTGATGACGGATGTTGCTGGGGGCGTGTCGGGAAATGGTGAAGGGGTGGGGCCATGCCTTCATCAGACCCATATGACCCACTGGCTCTCATGCTCTGCAAATTTTTCATGATAGAGATGCTTGCCAGGCCGATTGGTAATCTCTGGGAAGATAGAAATAGCAGTGCTCTTGGCTCTAACTCTTGCTCTCTTCTTGGCTCAAAGTCTTTCTCCATTGTTGCAGGAGCTTTGGGTTCCTTTGTTGCCTTGGCTGTCTCAAGCACTTTCCTGAGGGTGATGGAGCTTTGTCAGAGGAGCAGGGTTATGCTGGCAGGTCCTCCAGAAGGCATGATCTACAGAAACAGACATTCCAAGAACATTTTGTTATCTTCTTAAGAGGCACAATCAGGAGGTCATTGTCCTGCCTGGTTCCTTCAAACCCAGTGACCTTACCAAGAGGTGGCTTGAGAAACTTTAGCCCCCCCCACCATAATCTCATAAATTCTTCCCACCCCCACCTCCATCATACACTCTAAACAAAAACCATCTAAACATCATACAATCTAAACAAAAACAGTGTGCTTGCTATGAAAATATAGCTTCAAGTCAAATATCCCAGCCCTCCTTTCCAACCAGATTATTGCCACTAAGACCTTCTATATAGGCGTCTTGCCACTGTTGTGGCATTCCCTGAGAGCTCAGACCACATGCCTCCCCAGATTCAGATGTGACCAACAGTCTGCGAGGGCTTGAACTAGGTGCGTTCACTCTCAGCTATTTTTCATCTGATTCTCATAATTTCTCTGCATAAAAGGTAGGCTATTCTCACTTAACAGATGAAAAAAATGAGGCTCCAAGAAGTAATGTCAGGATTTGAACCCTGGTTTCCTGACTCCAACCTCAGTGCTCTTGCCTCTACATTTTTGTTGCCTTCTATGGGATCCCAGGAGACTTGGGAGAGGGCAGCATCGAGGTCATTTTCACACTAGATCAACTCCAGCTTTTGTATAGAAGGGAAGTAGGATGTAAAAAAAATGCCGTTGCTAGATAACTAAGACAGAAATTGGTACCGAGAGTGGGGTGCTGCTCTAACAGATACTTAAAATGTGGAAATGGTTAACTGTGAATGAATAGAGGCTGGAAGAGTTTAAGTGTCTAACAGTAAAATCCTACATTGCCTTGAGACTGCTGATGGAATGACGGACATCAAAGACAATTCTGGTGAGGACTGAGAAGAAAATGAGGAGAGCTGTTACACTTGAGACTGTGCAGAAGGCAAGAAGCAGCAACAGAACCAGGAGACCAGCACAAGACAGCACCGGAGCCTACCAGCCTATGGAACAAGAAAGCTGACCGCTTTCGCACAGAAGGCTTCCTGGCAGAGTGGGGTGCTTCCAAGCACGTATTAGTGGAGCTAGGCTTGCTGACCCACAGAGCAAGAGAGCTGAGTGCCTTCCAGCCGAAGTTTACTGGTGGAGTGGGGTGCCTCCAGGCACTTATTGGTGGAGCTAAAGAGCTTTGAAACACTTGCGCCAGCAGGGCTGATGCGGGCAGCAAGTTCCAAGGGGCTGAGAGGCCAAGGAACCAGGAAGCAGAAGCTGAAGAGACAAGAACACAGGAAGCAGAGCTGCCTCAGTCTTAAAGGTAGGGCCACGACCTCTGGGGTCTCAGAGGGGGGAATCACCACTCAGATGAACTAGGATAATGGGGCCACCCAGTTTTGAGGGAGCAGACTTGCCCTTCTAGTGGGCCTGGAATGCGGAGCTAAAGTCCAGGGCTGAAGGGCCTCCACTTAGAATCCAGAGAGTGTGAGTGTGGCCAATACCCAAAGTCTGGAGGGCAGGGCCATTATCTAAATGGTCTCAGAGAACAGAGGATTATTTTCAAGACTTGAGGGCTAATGTAATATGCTCTGCTGACTTGCTTGGTGCTTACTGTCCCTTTTTTCCCTCCAATTTCTCCCATTTGTAGTGGAAGTATCTAGCTTGTGTCTGTTCCCACCATTGTACTTTGGAAGCAGATAATTTATATTGTAGATTTCACAGATGAAGAGGAATTTTTGGATTTTAGACTTGGAGTTGATTTAAGACTTTTGCTAAGATATAATGGGGTGAATGTGTCTTACATGTGGCAAGGACATGAATTTTGGGGGGCCAAAGTGTGCAATGTCATGGATTGAATTGTGTCCCCCCAAAATATCTGTTAACTTGGGTAGACCATGATTCCCAGTATGTGTGATTGTTTACCATTTTGTCATCTGAAGTGATTTTCCTATGTGTTGTAAATCTTACCTCTATGATGTTAATGAAGCAGGATTAGAAGCAGTTATATTAATAAGGTAGGATTCAATCTACAAGATTAGGTTGTGTCTTAAGTTAATCTCTTTTGAGATATGAAAGAAAGAAATGAACAGAGAGACATGGGGACTTCATACCACCAAGAGACAAGAGCCAGGAGAATAGCATATTCTTTGGACCCGGGGTCCCTGCGCTGAGAAGCTTCTCGACCTGGGAAAACTGATGACAGTGATTTTCCCCCAGAGCTGACAGAGAGAGAAAGCCTTCCTCTGGAGCTGGCATGCTGAATTTGGACTTCTAGCCTCCTAGACTGTGAAACAATAAATTTCTTTTCGATAAAGCCATCCACTTGTGGTATTTCTGTTATTGCAGCACTAGATAACTAAGACAAATGCATATGATCAAATTTTGCATACAGTTTCCTGGGTTCATCACAGCTACCTTGTCAGGTATCCGTAAGTCCCACATTACAACTCCCTGCTCCAGACCAAGGAGCTATCTGAAATTCAAAAGGAGGCAGAAGAAGAAGAGGCCAGAAGGTCAGGTCCACCCCTTAAGGCCAGTCTACCCCCTGAACTCAGCATAGGCTGTAGGTCCTGATCCTCTTTGGCCCATATCTCATCCCTTTACTGGTCTCTATGGTAGTCACACATCAATCCCCATCTCCCTTTCATTCTTCCTTGGTCATTCTTCTCCCCACCAAAGAAAACCATACTTCTCTAGTCTGCCTCCATCAGAGCACAAGAGCAAGATTCAGATCGTCCTGTTAACATTGAAAGTAGGAGGTAGGGGGTAGCTTGGGACAGTAGAGAAAAAAACTGTTGAAAGAAGCAAGGGAATATAGAACAGTGGCTAAGAGAATAGACTTAGAGGAGCCAGATTGTGGTTGTTAGGTGCTGTCAAGTTGGTTCCAACCCATAGCAATCCCATGTGACAGAGTAGAACTGTCCCAAAGAGTTTTCTTGGCTGTCATCTTTATAGAAGCAGATCGCCAGGTCTTTCTCCCTCAGACCAGCTGGGTGGGTTTGAATCCCCAACCTTTCATTTAGCAGCCAAATGCTTAACGCCATGCCACCAGAGCTCCTTGGAGCCAGATTATATGGGTTTAAATCCCAGTCTGCCCCTTACTGTCTGTGACATCAGGTGAATTACTTAGCCTATCAGTATCTGCCTCATAGAGTTAATATAAAAATTAAATGAATTAACGTATGTACAGTATAATGTTCCCGGTATATACACTCTGTAAGTATGTACAAACTAGCTGTGTGACTTGGGAAACTCACTTCCTCTGTCTGACCTTCAGTTTTCTGAATTAAGGGGGTTATATTAAGTGATCTCCAAGTTCCTTTTTAACTTTCCAGTTCTAGGCTTCCGACCTTAGTTGCTGGAAAATACTCTCCGGTTTCTGCCAAGGGTCGGCTCTATGAGTAGACAGCTGACTGTGTAATGTAATTTAAATGTGTAGTGACTGTGTCACTCGGCATCTACCATTATGCTTTTATGTCTAGCTGAAGTTCAAATTCTCTGGTAGATCCTAGCAGCAAACAAGATTGAAGGACGCTAGGAGTAAAATAGGGGCAATAGGCAGCTTGGGAGGGGAGGTGGCAGAGGGGACATGGTCTGTAGCCTGCCATAATCTCAAATTCCTACTTAGTCTGACTCCTTCAGTCTCATTGACTACAACCTCTGACTAGACGGATTAATCTTCCTCTTTTCTTTGACGCTACCATGCTGTTAAGCTACTAGTATATTTTTACCTTCCTTTCTCTACCAGACTTTAGGAAAGGATGGTCAGCACCAGCTACCTCCCCTGGCTGGTCACCTGGTCACGGATCCAGTGGCCTTATTTCCATCCCCAACCTCCCTACCCTCTCTGAAGAACTTGACACCATTGATTGCTTCTCAAAATGTTCTTCTTGCTTAGTGTCCCTGACCTGACCTTCTGACCTCTTCTTCTTCTGTCTCTTTTTGAACTTCAAACTGCTTGAAACTCTAGTCTAATTTTTGCTAAGCCCAGGCCTAAAGGGTGGGCAGCCTCAGGGAATCATGAGACTCTTGAAGAGTTTAGACATCAGCATTCCATTTCAAGAATGTACGTCATTCTTCTTTTCCCTTCCCCAAGCAGTTTTATACCCCACCTGACCCTCAGCGGCCTACTTCCCCTGCCTTCTTTTTAAACAAATGTTCAAGGAACTGCCCAGGCAGGTTCAAAACAAACAGCTGCCAAGAGCACCATCCTTCCCTTGCCTGGTGCTGTAAGTGGAATGGGATCTATCGCCGCCCGAAACATTGGAGTCAAGTTGCTGATACTCAGCCCTCTAGCAGACTGTCTTTCTGCTCTGTGTTTTTCGCCTAGGAGGATCTGGGGCCCGCAGATCTCCTGGCTCCATTCCACATTTCTCCTTGTCTTTGAGGGATGTGGCCCTGTGTGGTGGCCGGGTGTGGCTGCACATGCTCTAGGCCTGGTGACCCTGGGGGAAATTTGGAGTGGATCGGCAACTCCTTTCTACTTTCAAAGCCAGGCTAGACTAAAACCTGTCAGGCATCTCTATTCTTCCTCAAGGATGACCCTCTCTAGACCCTAGAGTATTCATTAGATTACATTTGGCAGCATGGGAGGGAACCTAATTATGGGCTTAACCAAAAAGAGGTTTATTTTTCTCATGTAACAAGAAGTCAGAGGTAGCAACCAGGGCTGTGCAGCAGGTCCAGGATGTCATTAATGTACCAAACACTTTATACGTTTTTACTCCACCATCGTTGGTAATTGGCCATTGTCCTCATGGTCTAAAGACGGGTTTTGCATCTCTTAGCATTATTTCTGTATTCCAGGCAACAAAAAGGGAGGAATGGTGAAGGGCAAAAGGCCAAAGTGGCACTTACCAGTTGAGTTTGCCCCTTCAACAGGCTTACCTGGAAACAACCTCTGCTTGCATTTCACTGTCCAGAATCCTGACATCTGGCTGCACCTACGTATAAACGAGGCTGAAGATTTTCATTTAGAGACTTTACCACCTAGACAGGGTTCTCTTATTGAGAAAGAAGGAGAAAATGGATATTTTATCCAACGTGTATCAGAGCAGAACTATCCACCATAGGGTTTTCAATGGCTGATTTTTCAGAAGTAGATTTCCAGGCCTTTCTTTCAAGGCACCTCTAGGTGGACTCAAACTTCCAACCTTCCAGTTAGCAGCTGAGCTCATTAACCATTTGCACCACCAGGAACTTCTACCCTGAACCAATTCACCAATAATTCCCAGTCCTGACTCTACCACTGCAGATCGTCTAAGCTCTCTCTCTACTTGAGCAATATAGCATCTTAATTAAGAAGTCTAGACTCCAGAATTAGAAACATTTGTGTTCAAGCCCGTATTCTATCACCCACTAGCTTTGTGAGCTTGGGCAAGGCACTCAGTGCTTATTTTTCACATCTGTAAAGTAGGGATAGTAATTGTCCTACTTTCTAGTGTTGTTGTCCGGATTAAATGATTTAATAAATATATAGCCCATGGCACATAATAATAACTCAATAAGTGTTAGCTATTATTAATTGACTGCTGTACTGAATTATATTTTAACTTGTCTCATTTAAAAGATTTTGTGAGCTCACGAGCATGGATACTGCCTCCTTCTCTCCTCCTCCACTCTTTAGTACTGAAAGCAACGATTTTAACTATATAAGCAATATATTATATATATATATGTATATACATATATAATATAAATTCATTTGCCTTGTAAAAATTTAGAACATTACAGAGAAGGCTAATGTCTCCTTTGGCCATCCCACCCCTTCACTGTCCCATTCCCCAACGCCTGGAGGTAAATACTGTTATCAATTTATTGTTTTGCCTCCAGACTCTTTCCTCTACATTCCATATGTGTATACATACCCATCGAAAATGTGAAGTTTTTTTTTTTTTTTAATGTCACTTGTATCATATTGTATGTATCACCCTTCAACTTCCTTTTGTGAAACTCACCTATATATCTTGGCAGAGCTCTGGTTGCACAGTGGTTAAGAGCTTGGTGGCTAACCAAAAGGTCAGCAGTTCAAATCCACCTGCTGCTCCTTGGAAACCCTATGGGGCAGTTCTACTCTGTCTTATAGGGTCGGTATGAGTGGAAATCGAGTCGACGACAACAGGTTTGGTTTTTTTTTATTTTATATATCCTGGCCATCCATTCATGTTATTAGATATAACTCTCCCAAGTTTTCTTTTCTTTTTTCTCTTTCCAAACTGCTTCCTACCATTTGCTAGTATGGGTATACAACACCAGGATCAGTTGCTGTCCAGTTGATCCCAGAGTCGAGCTGTGTTCCACAGGGTTTTCAATGGCTGGATTTTTGGAAGGAGTTTGCCAGCTCTTTCTTCTAAGGCACCTCTGGGTGGACTCAAACCTCCAACCTTTTGGTTAGCAGCTGAGTGCCTTAACTGTTTGCACCACCCAGGGACCCCATGGGTATATAATACTATAGCTTATTTAGCAATCCCCAATTAATTGACAGTGAAGTTGTTTTCAACTTATGCTATTGCAAAATAATGATGCAAGGACTGTCCTTATACATATTCCTCTTTCACACACGTAGATAATATAAAATGGAATTTCTTGGTTTTAGTATATGTGCTTTTTAAATTTTGAAAGATATTGCCTAATTACCCCTTAGAAGTAGCTGTATCTAAGAATGTGTTTTTCTCATCTTTAACTCAGGCCTACTTTTGGCCTAGCATACTCCGAGCTCAACAAATGTTTGTTAAATTGCACACCTCACCAAGAGTTTGGAGATTACGTAGGGAATTTTCTATGTCCTAAGGCTTCCTTAGATGATTTTCTGTGTTAAGAAATTCTTTCCATTGGGTCTAGTTCTATCTCCCTCTAACACTACAATTTGGTCCTTTTCTGCTCCTTAGACCTGGGGAGAACAACTCTAATTCCCATTTCACATGATGTGCCCAGCCTGGAACGGACTGGAACTCCTGCCTGTTACCCCCACCACCCCCCCGCCGTCTTTAACAGTTTAGGATTTTTGTGAAGATAAATGAGATAATCTTTGTGAAAGCAGCATGAGTTCTTTTCAAGGCTGGGACATAAGTATGACAGTATGTTCCAGTTTTTTTGGAACAGACTAGTTTTTATGTGATGCTCTCATTTTTATTGTTAAGTTTTGAGTATGTAATGCATTTGCATGGTTCACAAATTAAAAATTATAAAACGATGTACGTTTAAAGTCTCACTCTCACCCCTATCCTCTATCCTTTTCCCCAAATAACCACTTAAGTTAATTTTCTTCGGCACCCTTTCAGAATTTCTTGATTCAAGTACTTGGATATATTAAAATACATTTTTATACCCCCCCCCACCCCAACTGTTCTGCTCCTAGCTTCTTTCAGCTAACATTATATCTCAAAGACAGTCCTATATGAAACCACAGACAGCTTCCCAATTATTACCTTTTGTTTTTTTATTATGGAAAATTTAAAAATTACTATATAGGAAAATTTACACAACCTCCACTCAGCTTCAACAATTATTGACAGTTTGCCAATATTTTAATCTATTCTACTTAAAAATTTTTTATTGTAGTGTTTGCAAGCAAATCCTTGATAGCCTATTGTTTCATCAATAAATATTTTCATGTACAGTTTTCTTTATTATTTGCAACAGATATGCAGGTTCTCTGATATAGAGAATATGTGCCATAATTTATTTAATCAATCCTCTGTTGATGGGTATGTAAGTTGTTTCCATAGTACAATTAATAAGGGAGAATTGCTGTATATGTGTGTGTATATAGATATACATACATACATATATATATATATAATACATACGTGGTATAATTTTTTTTTATTTTTTGAAAATTTCATATAAATAAACTCACTAATCTGAAAAGGGAATCGTTTGTCAGACATGGTTTCAATGTGGAGTTGATTCAATATATTTGCTGCAGCATCTAAGCAGCAGCGGTGGAGGCTGAAGTCTGGGAAGCCAGGGGCAGCCCCTTTCCTTTTGCTCTTCTCAAATTGTTGTAGGAGCTATGCCTATAAATACCTGCCTATATTAATATTCTTTCCACATTTTTATGAATAAAAGAGCTATCATTTTCTAAATCCTATCTTCTGTTTTTCCTTTGCAAGGCCTGCCTCAGTGTAGCCAAACTTCATGCCAGTGTTCCTCAGCCTCAGCTCTATTGACATATTAGGCTGGCTGATTCTTTGCTCTTGGGGGCTGCCCTGTGCAATGTAGGATGTTAGGCAGCATCCGTGGTCTCCACCCACTAGATGCTGGTAGCACCCTCCATCCTTGCTTATGACAATCAAAAATTCTCCAGACATTGCCAAATGTCCCCTGGGGAGCAATCTCCCCACCTTGAGAACTATTGCTGCAGATGTAGAGCAAGAGGAGAAAAAATGGGGGGGAAGGCATATAGCAGACATAGAAACCCCCCATGGTCTGCTAGCCAATGTGCAAACAAGAAGAACAATTAGCCTGAATTATGCTTCTGTTTCACTTTTCCATTGCAGAGCCAATTGCTTGCTTGTTTGTTTATTTAACCAAGAAATCCTAACTTACTAGTTTAAACAAGGTTTGAAAATAGACCTGGAAGCTGAAAGATAATGAATTTGCTAATTCCTATTTCCAGCCAATGACTTGGGTTGATATTTCTTAGCAGTGACATATCTCCAGTACAGTTTGTCTTTTTATCTTTTTTTTTTTTAAATGTTTTATTGTATTTCAGGTGAAGGCTTACAGAACAAATAGTTTCTCATGAAATAGTAGTACACATGCTGTTTTATGACATTGGTTAACAACCCCACAACATATTAATCCTCTAACTTCTCAATCTTTTTTTTTTGGTGAAAATACACATAGCCCAAGAGACACCATTTCAAAAATTTCTACACACACAGTTCAGTGACATTGACTACACTCTTCCAATTGTGCTGTTATTCTCACCTCAGATGAAGACTTACAGAACAAAATAGTTTCTCATTTAACAGTTACTACAAATCTTGCCCTATGACAATGGTTAACAATCTCACAACACATCAACAATATCCTTACTCAACCTTGGATTCCCTATCACCAGCTTCCTTGTCCCCTTCTG
>NW_004443957.1:19426839-19472394 GCF_000243295.1 Trichechus manatus latirostris | reverse complement strand
CAAACAAAAAAGAATGCTAGGGGAGCTTGCCGTTGGAATGGAGAGATGAGAGACTATGAAATGGAGAAAAACAGAAAGGGGAAGAGGAAGAAAAGAAAAGAATGAATAAATAAAAATCAGAGAGGTTAAAGAACTGCAAAGTTCCCAGGATCCCACCGATGCAGCTATGAGGTCTGGGGATGTCGCTCTCAGGTGTTGCAGTACAGCCTGGCTAGAAGGCGTAGAGGTATACAACGTCTGGTATTCAGGGATCAGAAAGAGAGGGAAGATATAGAGAGATGAGGAACTGAGCAATGAAGAAAGACAAAAAGGGAAAAAGAGGGAAAACAAAATAAAACAAATTTTAAAAAAAAGAGAACAAGAAAGGCCCCCCCAAAAAACAGAAAAAAAAAAATGGAAAAAGAAATGCTTTCAGGAATCCCTCTGAATGTCTGTGGAAGCTGAAGGGGAGTTCCTTGCCACGCAGCTCCACCTGGCCAGAAAGGGCTCCCAACTCAAGGAAAGGAAAAGAAAACAAACAAACAATTCAAAATGAACAAACGAACAAAAGCTCTGGGATCCCACCAGTGTGGTAGCCCAGACCGGGAAGCAGCTCCACACTTGAATGGAGATCCGCAGCCCCTCAGGAAGAAGCAAAGATGGCACACGGAGCCAGGCACTCGAGCGAAAGGAGGGGGAGGCGGCCAGAGGCAAGCAAGAAATCAAAAGAAGCAGAAAAGAAAAAAAAAAGCAACACCGGCAGCCAACAAATGGCACTCAGAGAGCCAGCTAGTGCGGGCTGGTGTTTCTGGACAAGAGACTGTGTCCGTGGGAAGCAGAGTAGGCCGAGTGTGGGTGAAGAAGGGTAGAGAGTGGGAAAGCGTATATCACAAATTCCCGGCCCTCTGGAGCCCCTCAGGAAGAAGCAAAGATGGCTCATGGAGCCAGACACTCGAGTGAAAGGAGGGGGAGGTGGCGAGAGGTAAGTGAGAAATCAAAAGAAGCAGAAAAAAAAAAAGCAACACTAGCAGCCAACAAATGGCACCCAGAGAGCTGCCCGCTTGGGTGTGTGGAATCCAAGCAACCGGCGCTTCCTGGTCAAGAGACTGTGGCCATGGGAAGCAGAGGAAGCCGAGCAGGGGCGAAGAGGGGTGGGGGGTGGGAAAGCGCACACCACAAATTACCGGTTGTTTCGTCTCCCGCTGGACGCTCCGTGAGGCTGCTTTCTCGTACCCCCGTTTGCTGGTCTCTGATAGGAGTCCAAGATGGTGGATCCGTGCTGCATTAGCTGGTAGGGGACCTCTGCATGAATCTCTCCTTGCTCTCCGTTCTCTGTCAGTTTTCTCACTCCATTTGGTGCTTGGCTGAGTTCTTTATCTCTTTATTTGATGTTTTAGGGTTTCAGGATTGTTGTATTCTCTGTTCTGCTTAGTTTTTCGGATCTTTGCTGTGGAGGGACAGCATGGTGCTTCTGCCTAGAGCGCCATTTTGCCAGAACTCTGTCTTTTTATCTTTTTAATACAATTGTAGTTTGTGTATTTATTCTGTGATTCAATGCCTTGTTTTCCATTAAATGTCTCAAAGTGAACTTTATGAAGTTGAAACTGTTTTTTATAGGTGACTCAAATTTGTATCCAGGTCTTGATTAATTTCTGCATCTACAGTTCTGTATTTCTGTCTCTGTGGCTCTTAGAATGTGGCTTTAATTTTAAAATTTGTCACTATCTTCAGATAAAAAAAGTGGAAGAGGAGTATGAAGATGTCTCTTTTGTTTTCCATTTTGAGAAACAACTTGTTCTTTGCTGGAGGAAGAATGGAAGGGAATTTCCCAGCCTAGAATATAAACATGCTGTCAGATGCCTAGAAATCCTGCTTAGCCATCCAGGACCCGTTCACTTGGCTATGCTTCCATGAGGTTCCTGAACCTGTTGAGCAAAACCAGTCTGTCTCATTCTTTCTGTTGTTATAACTTTTTATAACTCAGCCTGACATCACGGTGGAGTGGGGGACACATGTCCCCCTGTAACCAGAACTCCTGCATTTGGCTGTGAGCACCATAAGGGCACAAACTCATTTATATGTATCTCCTTAATCCCCAGTACCCATTATCATACCTGGCACACACTAACTGCTAAATAAGTATCAGTTTAGTTTGAATTGGCTAAATACTTGAACCCTTTCTTCTCAAACCTTCTGAGTGCTTGAGAAGTATTTATTGTTTATTCTCCTTGGAGATTATGCCTTTAGAATATTCCGTCTGTCTAGAGATCAGCATAGCTGTATTACATTTGGAGTAAGATGAATTTCAACATCATCATCACTTACCTCGTATGTGCCAGACACGTTACACATATCTCATCCAACCTTTCACAATTACACTACAAAGTAGACATTCTTATGTCCATTTCTCAGATGAGTTAGAAAGTTGAAGCTCAGAGGAGTTGAGTAACTTACTTAAGGCCACCCAGTTAATAAGTGGGAAAGGGAGACATCAAACTCAGATCTCTGATTTCAAAATATCTGCTCTTTCCACTGTCTCATTTCACTATGTCATAAAGGGAGTTCTCTGGGGAAGCTCCTATCTGGGTAAAAGCTTTGGCCAAAGACATGTTATGTTCTTCTCTAACAAGGGCATTCAGTTCTTGGATAGTTTCTTAAATTTCTCTTCCACAGGAGAGAGTCCTTTATCCATTAGGGTTGGAAGGACATGTCTGGAGAATTGGTTTTTGCTCTGTAATGCAGGGACCTACTAAGGGGTTCACTCAGGGTAGTAAGAACTCTCTGGCATGTTCCAACCTCATTTCCTCTTGTTCTGTAGGTCATAGCTTTGGTATTGTGCAAGGAGAGGTACGAGCAGTTGAAAGGGAGTATATGAGGCAAAGCCAGTAGGAAAAGCTGGGTTGGGGCTGGCCCTGAGAACTTCAAAGCCCTAACCAGGCCTTTTTTAATGCCGACTGCTGAGTGACCTCTTGAGCAATCTTTTTAGCAGTTTTTTCCACTCTTTTGCTCCTGGTCTGTGTTGGATAGGGTGATTATGTAATTTATTGTCCAAACTAAGATGATTTTGAGAGTAAAAGAGGGCACCAATTAATAATAATTGTTCCTAAGCGGTACAAATGGTTCACATGCTTGACTGCTAACCAAAAGGTTGGAGTTTCAAATTCACTCAGAGGTGTCTTAGAAGAAAGGCCTGGCAATCTACTTCCAAAAACCCAGCCATTGAAAACGTATGGAGCAAAATTCTACTGTGATACACACAGGGTCACCGTGAGTTGGAATCCATGTGATGTCAGCTATAAAAATAATAATAATTTCACTAGGACATCAGGCACCAACAGAACTCTCCTGGGCAAAGCTAGAAGCATGGTTCCTCTATCTGGAAGTCAAGTTGCCACGGCATCTCAGAAACCCAGAGAAAAAATGTTCCTGAGCCCCTTGAAGACAAAGCCCCTGAGTAGGCTGGATGGAAAGCCTTACGATGGAGTAAAAATTGCTGGGGCCTTTTCCAGGATGATGACCTTGGATAAGCCACTCAACCTTACTGAATTTGGTTTCCTTAACTATAAAAAGGGGACAATGGTATTTACGTCAAGGGGCTTGCATGGAATAAATAAGATACCGTATATGCCACATATGGTGCATAAACTCTTTTTCTCCTTGGATTGGGGGGCTCAGTCATGGGGGGGCGGGCACTGGATCTTTGGTCTAGGTTCAAGAAAACACTGGAAACCCTGAAATATGATTTGAGTTTCAGGTTCCTGTGATTTGAAGACTCTTGGTCTACTCTTGGCTGATGGAAATGGAGACCACCAGTTTTTACCAGTCAAGGAATATCCATCCATCCACTGGGAATAAGGAGGAAAAAGAAGAGAAGAAAGGGCTTCAAAACATGCCTGTTGTACTGTCCTGGAGATGGAACAGTGGAAGGTGAGGGCAGAGAGAGAGCTAACACAGTCCTGCTCATGACAACTGGGGGAGAGTAAGGGAGCTGATCTTGGCTGCTGTGCTTGCAGTTTCCATCAGAATAAAAAAGAATTGATGGAAAAAGCTGAGCACCCTAAGCTTAGAGCTAGAAAAAGCCTCAGTTTCAAATTTCACCTGTTTTCCTTGGCCATGGCAATAGGCTTGCAATGACCTGATTGGACAATCATCCTCAGGCATCCAAGATCAGGGAGCACTTCCAGACTAATTAGAGTTAAGGGGGAAAATGTTCGGAGCAGGACCATCCTCTTCAAATAGACTCTATCTTAGGCTTACGAGGTAAGGCTGTTGAGCCCAATGCTTGCTTGATCAATGCTGACTTCGTTAGTTGTCCTGGAACAGCTAGAAGATGGGTAATGTGACGTCTGTTCCCTGACACTAAGCTAAGAACACAAAGTAAATAACAGTCATGAATAACATCCAAAGGAGCAAGGACACAACTGACTCGGGTTACAGAGCCTTCCAAACAGCACTGCACACAGCTGGACCCAGGCTGGTGCCCAAGGGCAGGGAGATTGTCAGACAAAGTGGCTCATTCTCATCTTCTCCCCTACCTTGACCCCTGCTCAAGACCTGGAGTTGTCTCACTGTTTCCAGCCTCCCAGGCTCCTCTCCTGTTTGATGTTCCAGTGGGATGAGGAGCAGATGTGCTGAAATGCTAGACGGCACATGGATGGGGTGCTATTTCTGGCTTGGGATGAACTCAGAAGTTCTAGAAGGAATGTTTCTGACACTGCTTGCCTTTTGAGAATCTGTGAGACTCAGGGACACAGTTTTCTGGCCATGCTCTGTACTCATTCAGACCAATGGGCCTGCTGACCATGGCGTCTGGAGGCGCTGGGGGAGGAGGGTGACGGAGGTGGTGACATGGCACCAAAGGAGCTCCAAGAGGCTGCCTCAGAGCAAATTGCATCCTGTGTGCCTTTATTTATTTATTCATTCATACATTTATTGAGCAACTACTCTCTGTCAGGTCCTGTTCTGGACCCTTGACATACATCAGAGAAAAAACCAACAAAGATTCTTGCCTTTGTGGTTTTTATATTCCAGCAAGGAGAAGATAGACAATAAATAATAAAAAACCAACCAAGTCCACTGCCACTGAGTCAATTCTGACTCATAACAATCCAATAGGACAGAGTAGAACTGCCCCATAGGGTTTCCAAGGCTGTAAATCTTTATGGAGGAGGAGCAGCTGGTGGCTTCAAACTTCTGACTTTCAGTTAGCAACTGAGTGCTTAACCACTGTGACACCTAGGCTCTATTAATATATAATAAATGTATTATTATTTAAATAAGCAGAATAGCTAATATGTTAGAAGGTGTTAAATGCTATGGAAAAAAAAGAAAAAGTAGAGCTGAGTAAAAGGGATCAGGAGTGCTGGGTGGGGAGATTACAGTGTTAGATAGGGTAGTCAGACTAGATGTCACTGAGAAAGAGATTTGCAAGATGTGAAAGAAATGGTTAATTTAGCCAAGCTCATATCCGGGGGAAGAGTAATCAAGGTAGAGGAAACTTCTAGAGTAAAAGTCCAAAGATGGAAAGATGTCTGGCATGTTCAACGAACAGCAAGGAAGCCAGTATAGCTGGAATGGAGAGAGCGAAACGGAGAACAGTAGAAGAGTTTAGCAACGTGATGGGTGTCGGGGGGAGGGAGGGACTGGTTATGCAGTGCCTTGTAGGCCATTGCAAGGTCCCTGGCTTTTACTTTAAGTGAAATGGGAAGTCATATCAAGGTTTTTGAACAGAGAAGTGATGTGATCAGTCATGTTTTAAAAGGATCACTCTGGAAAGATGGTAGCAGCAGTAACAGCCTAGTTTTGGATGTTTCCAAATCCTCACATAAATACAAAACAGGCAGAGAAACTCGAAGGCAAAACCAAAAAACCCTCAGACAATATTTGGAACAAAACTAGGTGACGAAGTATCCTTGTGAACTGCAAAATTGAAGTGGACAGGGAAAACCCACCAAAAGCCACAAGACCTGAACGGTACCGGCATCTACGCAGAGGAAAGCAATAGGGTAGTTGATGAACCCGAGAACAGGAGGACTACAAACCAGTCAACAGTTATTCCCTGGGAAGTGCAGGAGGCCGATACGAGAAAAGCTTTCTGCTTTTCTAGCAGTTGAGTGCAAGGGGCCTGTGGTAAGATCTACAGGGGATGGAGCACAGTAGCCTCTACGAAATTTTGAACCTAACCCGTCTGGGTGCCCTTCCTGGACACAGTCTTTCTTGGGGAGAAACTGAGGGAGTGGATTAAAAATTGAACAAAACAGGCCAATAGAGGCAAGGAGAGAAGGTCCAGCACAAACGGGGAAGAACAGAACCAGGATAGCTCAGAAAACAAGTTTTCATGTTATTGTTCTGTTTTTTAATATTACACAAAAACAACAGAGGAGACAATTAGAGAAGCTACCTGAATCCAGGTTCCTTCTAAAAGTTCTAGAAAAATAAATTCACATAAAAATGATGAACAGAAATTATCAAATTTATACAAAATTGTTATAAGAAAATAGAGAAGGAGAATAATATGCCTACGGATCATGAAAACATGCCAAAAAGACACGCTTTCAAAAAACAACAGTAACCACATAACTGATCAAAACTGTAATATTCCATTTCAAAATGAAATAAAACACATTAAGAAAAGCAGCAAGTGCTTATGTGGTTGTGGAGAAACTGGAACCTTTATCCATTACTGATGGGAATGTAAAGCTGTCTGGAAAACAGTTTGACAGTTCCTCAAAAAGTTGAACATAGAATTACCAAATGACCCAGCAATCCCAACCCTAGGTATATACCCAGAAGAAGTGAAGCCGGAACACAAACAGAAACCTGTACACCAATGTTCATTCCAGCACTTCTCACAATAGCCAGGAGGTGGAAACAACCGAAATGTCTGTCCACAGATGAATGGATAAACAAAACGCAGTATATACATACGGTAGAATACTATGCAGCTCTAAAGAGAAATGAAAGTTCTGTTGCATGCCACAACATGGATGAATCTTAAAAACATTATGCTGAGTGAAATCAGCCAGTCGCAGAGAACAGATACTGTATGATCTCACTTCATACAGTGAAATAAGTAAATACATCAATTTATAATTTATATGAAATAAGTAAATATATCAATTCAATTTCATTGAATTGTAAGTGTGGAAGTTGTGTTGGCAAATGTTTTGGCATCCATATTTTCACCATAATAAAAAAATGATAAAGGCATTAAGAAAATAAACAACATAAATCAGAATTAGATCGTCTCAGAAATGACAAAGCTCAAGAAAGTTAGAAATGGAAGAAAGCAATCAAACTGAATGAATATAAAACAAATAAACACAACAAACCGTACTTGAACAGAAATAGAAGGTAAAAAGGCAGAACATTTTAAGAATCAAAAAGTAATAGAGATAAAACGAATTAGAGAGAAGGTTGACAAATACTTAAGATAAGCAAAAAGAAACAACATAAAGTTTATGGGAGTCCTGAAGAAAATCCAAACAAGGAAACAGAATGAATACTAAACACTATAACTCAAGAAAACTTTTCTAAATTGCAAATAAATAAAAAGATTTGAAACTATATATTGAAAGAACATATAATGTGACTGGGAATAAACATACATTAGTAAAATTACTAGACTTTAGAGAAAAAGAAAAAACCTTCTTTGGGTATCTCAGTAAAAAGAGCACGTTACCTAGAAGGGAAATAAATTAGTTTATCATCAAACTTTTTGGCAGCAATACTTTATGCTAGAAAAAAATGTTACTCAAGGAAAGAAAATGTGAGCTAAAGATTTTAAATTCAGCAAAACTCACTTAAAGTATAAAGGATACTGACAAACTGAACCAATATCAAGAGCTCAAAGAATATCATTCCCTTGAAATTTACTAAAGAATGTGATTCAGACTACCAAAATGACTTGAAAACAATCAGCATAAGCACTGTTGGTGAGCATTAAATATGCAGTTACTTGTAGAATTGGATTAAATGAGAGTTAAAAGGCAGAGGGGTAGTATATCTACTAGCTATATGCTCTGACAATGTATATTTAGTATAACCATTAAAAAATCAAAAAGGAAGAGAATAGGATAGCATATGCAAAAAAATTAACTGTTCTTCATAATTATAATTAGTAGTGGTAGTATTACTATTGTTATTCTGAGACTGCTGTATGTAAAATGTGGGATAAAGCAAGTGAGTATTGTAGAATACTCTATCATCCTTAGGTCCTTGAGAACCAGGATTCTCAGTATGGAAGAAAGGAGATACAGATATTGTATCAAAGAGCTTATGTAAAATTCTGTTGTCCTGAATTTGAATTAGAAATATCATTATGAATTCATGAGGTATTTTATCTTTAAATATGCATATTTTCCCTCTAGCTCTGTCTACAAAAAGGCCAAGAAACATGCCAGGTATAGGACACAAAGTGTTCAAGATGAGCCTAGAGCACATTTTCATACCAGGTAGAAAGTCATCAAAGGCTACTAGGCTCAGGTCAAAAGAACACAGCTTGAAGAGACTCTGACTGGTCAGAGCTTTAAAGAAACAAAACATTTTCTTCCAGATGACCCTCTTCAACTTGGGTGATTATTGTTACACAAATAAATTACAAAAAAAATTTAAAGACCCAAATCTAAGATGAAAACTGTTTGAAGGGCCATGAGAATCCACTCATTTCAATTATCCTGTTTGGTGTTTCTGACAAGTATTAGCTTTTTGAGCTTCAATAAAGATAAGAAATGCAAAGGATTGAAACCTAAAAAATATGTTTAAATCTACAAGTTCCAAAATTATACACACACACACACATATACATATAACACACAAAAATTGATTAGCTTTTGAGAATGGCAGAAGACTAATTCATTATCTGAAAATTGAGTACACAAAAGGGAAGAATCAAGCACTTGCCTTTTCTTCATAAGCTGTAGCATTAATAGAAGAAGGAAGCATCTCCTCATCAAATTTTTTCAGCCAATAAAGGAAAACAAAATGATAGAATTAGAATATCCCCATTTTGCAAACCCTGATGAATTGATGGACCTAGGCAATTGAGCATCAATGACTGCTAACATCAAAACAGAATGAAAATCAGACTTTATATGCCTCCTGTTGAAAGAACACACCATCATTTGCTGAAGGGGTCAAACCAGAGTTTGATCCAACTCTGCATCCATCTGCCAATGTGCAGGGAACAGAGGACGAAGGAACACGCTGAACTGCACCATGACTGTCCATTTGGCAAGACCCAGACTATGGACAGTACATAGACGACAAGGTCCAGGTTCTTAAACAGAAAAACTGTAAGGAAAAGAAAGGGATGGAGGGGAACCTGTAGATCAAAAGAGACTTAAAACATAGATCAAATTTTAAGAAGTGGGCAAGTCTATAGTGTCTAGGAAGGATACACATGTGGATAATAAAATCATAAAGAAACACAAGGAAGTGAGTAGTACAAAAATCAGGATATACCAAAAAAAAAAAAAAAGCAGCTGCTTATGTATAATCAAAAACTTCATGGGATTTGATTTCTTGGTTTAGAGGTTTAGGGTCATAGTTTCATGGGACATCCCACTTAATTGGTCTAATATCATGTTTTGTGCTTCTGTTCCATCTCCTAGTTTCTTGTGTAGCATCTGGGATCTTAAAAGCTTGCAAGCGGCCATCCAGGCTATAACAATTGGTCTCTATTTGCCTGGAGCAACAGAGAAAAAGGAGAATCAGGGATAGAAGGAAGAAATGGAATGTGGCTAATTGCCTCCATGAACAACTGCCTCCTTTGCCATGAGACCAGAAGAACTTGATGGTGCTGGGTGACCATTACTAAATGTTTTGATCAAAGATTCTATAGAAGAATCCTAATCAAAAGGGAGAAAACACAGAACAGAATTTCAAATTCCCATAGACTCCAGACTTTCTGGTGCCATGGAGACTGGATGAAGCCCTGAAACTATTGCCCCGAGATAATCTTTAAACATTAAACCAAAAATATCTCCTGAAGTCTTGTTAAAACCAAATAACAGTTTAGCTTGGCTAGTAAAGAATGTCTGCCTTGAGCATTGTTTCTTTTAAGAACTATCTGTTGTTGCTGTTGTTAGGTGCCATCAAGTCTGTTTCGACTCATAGCGACCCCAATGCACAACAGAAAGAAACACTGCCCGGTCCTTTGCCATTCTCAAAGTCTTTGCTGTGTTTGAGCACATTATTGCAGCTACTGTGTGTCAATCAATTCATCTCGTTGAGGGTCTTCCTCTTTTTCACTGACCCTCTACTCTACTGAGCACAGTGTCCTTCTCCAGGGACTGATCCCTCCTGTTAACATGTCTAAAGTAAGTGAAACGAAGTCTCACCATCCTTGCTTCTAAGGAGCATTCTGGCTGTACTTCTTCCAAGACGGATTTATTTGTTCTCCTGGCAGTCTATGGTGTAGTCAATATTCTTGGTCAACACCATAATTCAAAGGCATCAATTCTTCTTCGGTCTTCCTTATTCATTGCCCAGCTTTTGCACGTGTGTGAGGTGATTGAAAATACCATGGCTTGGGTCAGGTGCACTCTAGTCCTCAAGATGTCATTTTTTGTTTTTAACACTTTAAAGAGGTCTTTTGCAGCAGATTTACCCAATGCAATATGTCCTTCGATTTCTTGATTGCTGCTTCCTAGGGCATTGATTGTAGATCCAAGTAAGATGAAATCCTTGACAATTTCGATACTTTCTCCATTTATCATGATGTTGCTTATTGGTCCAGTTGTGAGAATTTTTATTTTCTTTATGTTAAGGTGTAATCCATACAGAAGGCTGTAGTCTTTGATCTTCATCAGTAAGTGCTTCAAATCCTCGTCACTTTCAGCGAGGAAGGTTGTGTCATCTGCATATCACAGGTTCTTAATGAGTCTTCCTTCAATTCTGATGCCCGTTCTTCTTCATATAGTCCAGCTTCTCAGATTATTTGCTCAGCATACAGATTGAATAAGTAAGTGTGGTGAAAGGATACAACACTGACACACACTTTTGCTGATTTTAAAAGACACAGTATCCCCTGTTCTGTTCAAATGACTGCCTCCTGGTCTATGTACAGGTTCCTCATGACCACAATTAAGTGTTGTGGAATTCCCATTCTTTGCAATGTTATCCATAATATGTTATGATCCACACAGTCGAATGCCTTTGCATAGTCAATAAAACACAGGTAAACATCTTTCTGGTATTCTCTGCTTTCAGCCAAGACCCATCTGACATCAGCAATTATCTCTTGTTCCACATCCTTTTCTGAGTCCGGCTTGACTTTCTGGCAGTTCTGTGTTGATGTACTGCTGCAACTGTTTTTGAATGATCTTGAGCATAATTTTACTTGTGTGTGATATTAATAATATTGTTTCATAATTTCTGCATTCACTTGGATCACTTTCTTTGGAATGGGCACAAATAACAATCTCTTCCAGTTGGTTGACCAGGTAGCTGTCATCCAAATTTCTTGGCATAGATGAGTGAGCACTTCCAGTGTTGCATCTGTTTATTGAAACATTTCAACTGATACTCAGTCAATTCCTGGAGCCTTATTTTTTGCCAATGCCTTCAGTGCAGCTTGAACTTCTTCCTTCAATACCATTGGTTCTTGATCATACGCTACCTCCTGAAATGGTTGAATGTAGATCAATTCTTTTTTGGTACAGTGACTCTGCGTATTCCTTTCATCTTCTTTGGATGCTTCCTGTATCATTCAATTTTTTGTCTGTAGAATCCTTCAATATTGCAATTCGAGTTTTGAATTTTTTCAGCAGTTCTTTCAGCTTGAGAAATGCTGAGCATGTTCTTCCCTTTTGGTTTTCTAACTCCAGGTCTTCGAACATTTCATTATAATACTTTGTCTTCTTAAGTCACTCTTTCAGATCTTCTGTTCAGCTCTTTTACTTCATTATTTCTTCCTTTTGCTTTAGCTACTCTATGTTCAAGAGCAAGTTTCAGAGTCTCTTTGGACGTGCATTTTGGTCTTTTCTTTCGTGTTGTTTTAATGACCGTTTGCTTTCTTCATATGTGATGTCCTTGATGTCATTCCACAACTTGTCTGGTCTTCAGTCATTAGTGTTCAATGTGTCAAATCTACTCTCCAGATGGTCTCTAAATTCAGGTAGCATATACTCAAGGTCATACTTGGGCTCTTGTAGACTTGTTTTAATTTTCTTCAACATCAGCTTGAACTTAAATATGAGCAATTGATGATCTATTCCACAGTTGGCCCCTGGCCTTGTTCTGACTGATAATGCTGAGCTTCTCTCTCATCTCTTTACACAGATGTAGTCAGTTTGATTCCTATGTATTCCATCTGGTGACGTCCACGTGTATGGTCACTGTATATGTTGTTGAAAAAAAGTATTTCTGATGACTAGGCTGTTGGTCTTGCAAAATTCTATCATGAGATCTCCAGCATCATTTCTATCACCAAGGCCATATTCTCCAGCTACTGATCTTTCTTCTTTGTTTCCAACTTTTATGTTCCAATCACCAATAATTATCAATCAAGATAGCATGTTTGATCAATTTCAGACTGCAGAAATTGGTAAAAAATCTTGTTTCTTCATCTTTGGTATTGATGGTTGGAACGTAAATTTGAATAACACTCTTATTAACTGGCCTTCCTTGTAGGCATATGGATATTATCCTATTACTGACAGCTTTGTGGCTCAGGATCTTGAAATGTTCTTTTTGTTAATGAAAGTGATGCCATTCCTCTTCAATTTGTCATTCCCTTCATAGTAGACCATATAATTGTCTGATTCAAAATGGACAATACCAGTCCATTTCAGCTCATTAATGCCTAGGATATTGATCTTTATGCTTTCCATTTCATTTTTGATGACTTCCAATTTTCCTTTACTCGTACTTCATACATTCCACCTTCCAATTATTAATGGATCTTTGCAGCTATTTCTTCTCATTTTAAGTTGTGCTACATCAACAAATGAAGATTCCAAAAGCTTGACTCCATCCTTGTCATTAAGGTTGACTCTACTTTGAGGATGCAGCTCTTCCTTAGTTGTATTTTGAGTGGCTTCCAACCTAAGGCACTCATCTTCTGGCACTATATCAGACAATGTTGCACTGTTATTCATAAGGTTTTCACTGGCCAATTTTTTCAGAACTAGATTGCCAGGTCCTTCTTCCTAACCTGTCTTAGTCTGGAAGCTCCACTGTAATCTGTCCAACATGGGTGACCCTGTGGGTATTTGAAATACAAGTGGCATAGCTTTCAGCATCACAGCAACGTGCAAGCCACCACAGTACTACAAACTGACAGATGAGTGACAGAACTATCTATATGGTACCAAATTGACAACAGAAACTCAAAAGATTAGATAGGAAACTTAGGGGGTTGTGAGTTTATGTTAATGGAGGAGGGTAAGAATGGTTATACAACTCGAAGAACGTAATCAATGTTACTGAACTGCACATGTAGAAATTGTTGAATTGATGTATGTTCTGCTGTGTATATTCTCAACCACCACAACAAAATAAATTATAGAAAAAATCAGAATAATGGTTACATTTGAGGGGAGCGATAAAGGGACTGTGATTGGGGTGGGGCAGATGAGAGCGTTCTGGGGTGACTGGTAACATTGTGTTTTATGACCTGTGTTCATCATATAATAAAGAGTGTTCATCATATAATATACAAAGGGTGTTTATCATATAATAATGTATTAAGCTGCACATTTGTTTTGTTGATTTTTTTTCTCATATCTTTATTTTCTTTCACAATAAAATGGTTTAAAAAAAGGCGGGATCACCCTGGTTATTGTGTTGAGAATAAGTTGTAGGTTTGCAAGGGCAGACGCAGTTAAGAGGCTATTGTAGTAACCCAGGTGAGAGAGCAGATGATGGACTCTAACAGAGAAGGTGGTACAAAGTGGTCAGATTGTGAATACATTTTGAAGATAAGTCAACAGGTTTCCCTGATGGTTTAGATGTGTGGTCTGACAGAAAAGGAGGAGTCAAGGATGACTGAGAAATTGGGTCTGTAATAACCGGACAGATAACATTACCACTAGCTGAACCAAGGAATGTGGTAGATGTTGGAGGATTTTTGTTTTGTTTGTTTTATTTTGTTTGGAGGAGTAGGACAGGAGATCAGTTTGAACATGTTGAGTTTGAGATGCTATTGGATGTGCAAATGTTGAGCAGGCAAGAGTCTAGAGCAGGAGTCTGGCAATCCTGGAAGGTGCCCTCGGTTCTCTTGGCCACACTGTACAGAACTCGGCTCCTCAGTGCCCACCCTCCATGTAAGTCTCTCAAGTCAATGGACAGGAGGTGTGTCCATCCAGTGAGCCCTGAGTTGGGAGTAGTAGACACAATTCCAGCCTTATACTAAGCAAATAATCAATTTGCAGTTCCCCAAAGCCATTTTGGCCTGAGAAACAAAAAGTTACACAGGAGAAAATGGTGTTGCGGTATGGGTCTCCTAGGAGTGATCATACTTTGGGTGGTTGAAGGTTTTCAGTGATGGCATTAAACAACAACAACAAACCGTTGTCGTCAAGTCAATTCCAACTCATAGTGACCCTATAGGACAGAGTAGAACTGCTCCATAGGGTTTCCAAGGAGCAGCTGGTGGGTTCAAACTGCTGACCTTTTGGTTAACCACTTCACCACCAGGGCTCCTATGTAGCATAAGCACTCAATAATTCTCAGGTAGGATGGTGATGATGCTTCTCCTCTTCCTCTTTGCCCCCTGTAGATTTTGAATGTGTCTGGGCCCAACTCCCAAGAGGCATGTGTAGGAATTGTGAGGAACAGATCCTTTCACATTTTAGGACTTCCGTGTTGAGATACTGAGATACATCCATACTGACTATCAGAGAGTCCATGAACTCTCTGAAATTGTATGGAAATTTGATGAATATGTGCATTATTTTCCTGGTGAGTTTGGCTATAGTTTTCATTAGATTTTTTTCTTTTGTGTGTGTGTGTGTGAGACAAAGTTATTGTAAACAAACAAACAACAGCATTGTCCTTTTTACTATCCCTGCATTGTAAAACATGTTCTCCTTCTCACTTTCTGCTATCATCTCTTATAATTTTCACTTGTCATTTCTAGCCATTAAAAACAAACAAATAAAACCCTCACAAATATTTGTCCAGATCTTTAGAGTATCTAAAGCTCTCAGTCTCCTTTAGCTTCCACAGAGACCCTGTGAGGTCAAGTTCTATATGTACCCACATTTTACAGAGGAGGAAACTGAAGCTCAGAGATGCAGATAGCTAACCAAAGGTGGAACAAGGATACAGACTCAGTCAGGTCTTTCTCACTCTAAAGGTCATTCTTTCCTCACTCTACACTGAGCTGAAATATTACAATGTCAAGTCACTGCATTTGTTCCAAGAGGCTGAGAAATTGTGTGCATGTGGAAAAAAAAATCAAGCTAAAAGCAATAGATACTCAGTTTTTTGGAAAAGGGGGCTTCATTTGCAGACAACTTCCCTTTGGTATGTTTTACTAGGGTTTGTGTGTGGTGGGGAGGGGAGTTGCTTTCCAGAAGTCATTGACGAGCTAGGGTGGTAAGGTTCTCTTATAAAGAGAAATGTCCCCCTTTCTGCCCTATCCCAGGAATGTCTCCTACCATAGCCAGTCTCCTTATTTTCATCTGTAAAGGGTCATGACTGAAAGGAGCTTTGCAGTTAAGTTCAAAAAGCTGCCCACTCACATTTTTCTAGCCCACAATCTGTTTTCCTACTCAACAGGCATTGTCCAATGTCACTGCAGTGGTATCTCTTGTGGCAGTAACAATAGCCTGAAGACATAGCTTAGGCAGTTCAGGAGTTCACATTTTTATTAAGTTTCTTACTCACTTGCCACCTGTGTTCTTCTTGGCCTGACTTCTCCCAAGCCTTGGAAAACAGGCTGCATGAGAATTGCGCCTAACTTATTCAAAGCTAAAGATCTACGTTGTTGTTGTTTTTCTTTAATCTGTATCTGTAGCCCCTAGGAGTTCTGCCATGTCGTGTGTCCTCTCACAGTCTCCTGGGTCTGCAATAACTTCTCATTACAGATAGTCTCTGTCTAAGGGTCCCCGGGACCACCACCTCCCACCCCCGTGTCTGCTGCCCCTGTAACCCGCTGCCCTGCCCGCCTTGCCTCTTTCCTTCCTGCCTCTGTAGTCTGAGCCCCATGTATGCAAGCACGTGGGATTGGCTGGTTATGTAAGTTTCCTGGTTTCTGAGCTGGGTGACTCAGCACCAAGGTGGTGCGCTGCTCTTTTCCAGCCTTGGGCAGCATGCTAGCCAGCACCAGGTCAGGGGCAAAGTGGAATGGAAAACAAAGCCTACTAATGGGGTCCAGCTGAGCAGGCTTCGCTTCCCAGTGGTGTCTGGCGAGCCCAGTGAGCCCATGGGAACTGTCTCTGGGCTGTTGTAAACTAACTCAGGGGTAGAATTCTCTATCTCACTTCCTATTCCCTCCTCTTCCCACCTTTGGCTGAAGATCACAGTAGGTTTCCATCCAGCTCCCCTTTTCCCTGGGGCTTTTGGTTTCCTGTGAACTGAGTCCTCACCTCTGGGCTCTAAGGAAGCTCAGGCAGGAAGTTACCTTGGTACAGGCAGATCCTGCTCTTAAACTCTATCTCTCCTCAGCCCAGGTCCTAAGTGCAGAGGAGGAAATCAGTTGGGGGCCACTGGCTATAGAATGGTGGAGGGAGACCAAAGGAGAACAGACTTGGACTAATTTTGGCCTTGTCTCTGGCTCCCACAGTCCCCTCCCCTATAACATGCCATTGGATTTTCTCTCCTTTCCGGGACAGAGGCAGGTGCTGGCATCCTGTGACTCCTGGACTTGGAGCCAGAAGATGTCAGTTTCTAGCACAGGCTCTGCCGTTAGCCAGGTGTTCAGTGTTAGGCAGCTCGCTCTTTGCTCTGTGCCTCTAGGGTCCATCTGAGAATTGTTACTCATTCATTCATTCATTCATTCATTCAGTTCAATTCAATAAAAAAGGTACCAAGTACTTACTCTGTGCTAGCCCTTCCAAGTGTTGGGATATGGTGCTAAACAAGATGATGTAATCCCTGCCCTCGTGGAGCCTGCCTTCCAGAGAAAGGGATAGTTAACCAGTATACAGGTAAATAAGATGATTGTTGTTTGGTGCCATCAAGTTGATTTCAACTCATAGTGATCCCACATGACAGAGTAGAACTACCCCACAGGGTTTTCTTGGCTGTAATATTTACGGAAGCAGATCTTCAGGTCTTTCTCCCACGGAGTTGGAGCCACAGGGTAGGTTCGGGATCCTTAAATAAGATAATTATCATGATGATGAGTGCTCTGAGGGAGATAAACAGAATAATGAAATAGAGAGTAACTTGGAAGTGGAGTAGGTGGGTGGTCAGTGAAAGCTTCTTTGAGGGGGTAGGATTTCTTTAAAAGCCTCAGTCTGGGTGCTGAGAAAGAGCTAGCCATGTCAGCCAGGGGAAGAGCTTTCCAGACTGAATTATGTATATTTTATATATATATATATATATATATATATATGTAAATGCATATATGTGTATATTATTTATTAGGTGCCATCGAGTCTGTTCTGACTCATAGTGACCCTACGTACAACAGAACAAAACACTGCCTGGTCCTGGGCCATCCTCACAATCCTTGCTGTGTTTGAGCCCATTGTTGCAGCCACTGTGTCAATCCGTCTCGTTGGGGATCCTCCTCGTTTTCGTTGACCCTCTACTTTACCAATCCTTCTCCAGGGACTGGTCCATCCTGATAACATGTCCAAACTACATGAGACAAAATCTGTTGCTGTTAGTTGCCATTGAGTAGATTCTGACTCATGGTGACCCCATGTGTGCAGAGCAGAACTTTGTTCCACAGGATTTTCAAGGCTGTGACCTTTTGGAAGCAGATCACCAGGGCTTTCTTCTGAGGTGACTCTGGGTCAGTTTGAACAGCCAGCCTTTCAGTTAGCAGCCAAGCGATTAACCATTTGCCACCCAGGGACTCCTTGAATTATGAGCTAACAAGTAAAAATGTTTCACAGGTAGGTAGTACAATACAGATGTCACGTTTAGTATGAATAACTGCCCTTATTCTCTGTGGCTTTGCTCCACATTCCTTGATCAGGATCTAGAGTTCATACAACTGACTAGTGTCCAGAAAGGAATATCAGGGACCATTTAAGTCACACAGGAAGGCCAACGCTAGGGCTCCAGATAGGAGGGTGTGGTGGAAAGACGGTGGGCTATAAGTTGTGCTCCTTTGAGGATGTGATGATCCAATCTTTACATTGAGACCCTTCTTTTCTCATAGCCCTGTGTCCCCAAATGTCTGTCTTTTGTCACCCTTCTTTCAACATTCAGTGGTCATTTACAGAACAACTGCTGAAAGGTAAGCATTCTCGGTGGGCAGTATGCTCTGTCTCCTCCCCTCCTCAGAGCAGGAACTCAGCAAGTGACACCCCCTCCTCATGTTCTGGCCCCTCGGAGGCCACTTCCCTCAATCTGCCTATGTTTAGGCCCATCAATGGCTGCAGTCTATTTGCTTGTTATTTTATTCTTGGGATAGATCCATTTGGGTAACCCGTGGGGTTCCAAGCACACCGTGTTTGTAAATTGATACCATTTGCCACCCAGAGGGCCCTCCCAGGGGCTGGAACATTTCAGCCAAGTGTTCCCTCACTGGACAAATGTCCAGAGGCATGTGCAGCAGTAACGTGGCGCCTCTCCCTCAGGGAATCCCAGCAGCAAAGTCACCAACTGAGAACTGAGCCACCTCAGCACAGTGGTGTGGCTCACTGGGGTCTATGTTTCTGGTTCTTTGTGGGCACGTTTCCTTAGAGCTGAGAACAGTGGACAGGGAGCCGCAATATCAGGGTTTTCACATGCTAATCACTGGGCCTGGAGGTCACTGTTACCCTTTCTATGCTAAAATACTTTTTTTGTTTTTATTTTTTATTGTTATAAAAATACAGATAACTAGTCCAAAGCACACCTAGATGGTGCCTGGCTACCACCACTGCCTGCTCTGACATGGATCACAATAGAGGATCCTGGACAGAGCTGGAGAAAAATGTAGAACAAAATTCTAACTCACAAGAAAAGACCAGACTTACTGGCCTGACAGAAACTGGAGAAACCCCGAGAGTATGGCTCCCGGACACCCTTTTAGTTCAGTGATGAAGTCACTCTTGAGGTTCACTCTTCAGCCAAAGATTAGGCAGACCCATAAAACAAAACAAGACCAAAGGGGCACACCAGTCCAGGGCAAGGACTAGAAGGCTGGAGGGTACAGGAAAGCTGGTAATAGGGAACCAAAGTCGAGGAGAGTGTTGACATGTTGAGGGGTTGGTAACCCATGTTACAAAACAATATGTGTACTAATTGTTTAATGAGAAGCCAGTTTGTTTTTCAACCCTTCATCCAAAGTACAGTAATTATAATAATAAAAAATATGGATAATTGCCAATTCAACATTTTTCATGTGTTGTTGTGAGGTGCCATTGAGTTGGTTCCGACTCATAGCAACACCGTGTACAACAGAATGAAACACTGCTTGGTCCTGCACCATCCTCACAGTCGTTGCTATGTTTGAGCCCATTGTTGCAGCCACTGTGTCAATCCATCACATTAAGGGTCTTCCGCTTTTTTGCTGACCTTCTACTTTACCAAGCATAGTCTATTCCTCAGGGACTGGCCCCTCCAGACAGCATGTCCAAAGTCTCACCATCCTTCCTTCTTAAGAGCATTCTGGCTGTACGTCTCCCGAGACAGATTTGTTCTTTGCCAACACCCTAATTCAAAGGCATCAATTCTTCTTCGATCTTCTTTATTTATTGTTCAGCTTTTGCATGCATATGAAATGCTTGAAAATACCATGGTTTGGGTCAGGCACACCTTAGTCCTCAAAGTGACATCTTTGTTTTTGAACACACTTTAAAGACGTCTTTTGCACCAGATTTGCCCAATGCAATACATGATTTGATTTCTTGACTGCTGCTTCTGTGGGCGTTAATTGTTGATCCAAGTAAAATGAAATCCTTGACACTTCAATATTTTCTCCTTTTATCATGATGTTGCTTATTGGTCAAGTTGTGAGGATTTTTGTTTTATGTTGAGGTGTAATTCATACTGAAACCTGTAGTCTAATCTTCATCAGTAAGTGGTTCAAGTCTTCTTCACTTTGAGCAAGCAAGTTTGTGTCATCTGCATATCACAGGTTGTTAATGAGTCTTCTTACAACCCTGATGCCAATCAACCATTTCAGGAGGTAGCATATAATCAAAAACCGATGGTACTGAAGGAAGACGTCCAAGCTGCACTGAAGGTGTTGATGAAAAACAAGGCTCCAGGAATTGATGGAACACCAATTGGGATGTTTCAACAAAAGGATGCAACACTGGAGGTGGTCACTCGTGTATGCCAAGCAATTTGGAAGAGAGCTATGCGACCAACTGGCTGGAAGAGATCCATATTTGTATCCACTCCAAAGAAAGGTGATGCAATGGAATGCAGAAATTATGGAACAATATCATTAGTATAACACGCAAGTAAAATTTGGCTGAAGATCATTCAAAAACAGTTGGTAGCACTACATCAACAGGGAACTGCCAGAAATTCAAGCCAGATTGAGAAAAGAATATGGAATGAGGGATATCATTGCTGATGTCAGATGGATCTTGGCTGAAAGCAGAGAATGCCAGAAAGACATTCATCTGTGTTTTATGGACTATGCAAAGGCATTTAACTATGTGGATCATAACAAATTATCGATAACATTGTGAAGAATGGGAATTCCACAACACTTAATTGTGCTCATGAGGAACTTGTACATAAACCAAGAGGCAGTTGTTCTAACAGAACAGGGGATGCCTCATGGTTTAAAATCAGGAAAATTATGTGTTAGGGTTGTATCCTTTCACCATACTTATTCAAACTGTATGCTGAGCAAATAATCTGAGAAGTTGGACTATATGAAGAAGAATGGGGGATCAGAATTGGAGGAAGACTCATTTCATGTGTGCAATTGAATAAAACTAATTAAATCAATCATGTACAACTATCACCAATATTCGTTGCCAAATTTTCCATTCCCAGTCAAGCGGGTTCTCACTCAGGACATAGGGTTTCCAAGGAGAGACTGGTGGATTCAGCTGAGCTTTTAACCACTGCACCACCAGGGCTCTCTCACCGCTGGTAACCACTATTAAACTATGCTGTCTATACATTTACCTATTCTAGGTATTTTATATTAGTGAAGTCATACAACATTTGTCCTTTTGTGATTGACTTGTTTCACTCAGCATGTTTTCAATGTTCATCCATGTTGTGGCATTTACCAACGTTATGGTTTTTCTCTATTACTTCTGTCCCTTCAGCTCTGACTTCTACAGCTATGCAAGTTTAGGGGGCAGTGGTTTTCAAGTCTCAGTCGGCTTCACAATTCCCTAGGTGCTTGTGAAGATTCTTGGGCCTGCTGCATCAGTAGTTCATTGGATAGGGGTCCAGGAATTCACATTTTTTTGTAAGCATTGGGGAGCCCTGGTGGCACAATGGTTAACCCATTGTCTGCTAACCAAAAGATTGATGTTTTGAACCCACACAGCAGCTCCTTAAGAGAAAGACTGGTGGTCTGCTTTCACGAAGATTACAGCCTAGGAGACCCTATAGGGTAGTTCCACTCTATTTTATAGGGTAGCTATGAGTCAAAATTGACTCAGCAATGCCCAACAACAAGCATTAGAAAGTGATTTTGATTGCAAACAAACCACAGTTTGACAAGCACAGCTGTTGGAAGTGGCAGCTACCAAAGGGTTTTTCAGCAAATTCTTACCTTAAAGGACAAATGGTTTCTCAGTGAAATACAGAGTCAAACGACCTCCCTCAAGAAGCCTTGAAGCCAGGCTGCCAGACAGAGGTTCTGGAAGCAGTGCACCTAAACCAGAAAGCATCCCTGACACCTCACTCAAGGGTCTGCTGGGCCCAGAGTGTGCAGTCGGTTCTGTGGGCTGAATGAATGAGGGGCTCAGCAACACAAATAAGGAGAAATGGGATGGGCTTTTAATTACTTGTTTGTGTCACTAGAATGCAAATTCCAGAAGGGTCTGTATTCTTAATTATTCCCAGGGTCTTATACATACTGAAAATGCTGAATGAATTAATAAATGAAATTACACATCCATTTCTCTCTTCCCTGAGAGAGAGAATACCTGAAAGTTCATTGCGGCAGATCAGCCCTGTCTGAAGGAATTCCCCATTTCCTCAAATATCTGACTTAAACTAACTCCCACGGGATCAGCATTGTATGACTAAAAACCAGATTCAGAAGGACAGTGGCAGTTCAGTGATAGAATTCTTGCCTTCCACGTGGAAGACCCAGGGTTGTTTCCTGGCCGATGCACCCTCATGTGCAGCCACCACCTGTCAGTGGAGGCTTGCATGTTACTATGATGATAAACGGGTTTCATCGGAGCTTCCTGACCATGACACAGGCCCCAGATGGTGCAAACACTTAATGTACTTGGCTGCTAACTGAAAGAATGAAGGTTTGAGTTCACTGAGAGGTGTCTTGGAAGAAAGTCCTGGCAAACTACTTTGAAAAACAAAAAATAAATTCAGGTTAGGGCATCAAGGTATTTTTGATACCCAGTGATATGATAAACATATTATCTTGACACAATAAAGTTAATCAAGCAATTTCTAATGAGAAAGGATGGGGCCCTTTCTTCTCTTTAAATATCAGTGCCAAAACAGCTGGGCCATAAGGAACATTCACTTACTGACAAAACTCATTAAATAAAAATGAAAGAAATAGAAAATTAAACTGATAATGGAAAACTATGCCTTCCAAATTGGCAAAAATTTGAAAGTATGACAATAGCAAGTGTTGGCAAGGATGTGGTACACGGAAACGCTAATAAACTACTGGTGCTTCAACCACTTTGGAAAAATAGTAATGTCTAGCAAAGTTGCTAATATGCCTGTATGCCTTATGACCAATCAATTCCACTTCTAGGGAATATGCCCAATCAATTCTTACACATGTGCAATGGGAGGCATGTACAACAATGCTTGGGGCAGGATTGTTTTATATGACAAAATTTAATACAAACAACTCAAATGTCCATCAGTGGTAGAAGAAATAAATAAATTGTTATGCAGATACAATAGCAAACTATACAGCAGTGAAAATGAATGAAATATAGTTAAGTACATCAAGATGGATGAAATGGAAAAAAATATTATTGATCTGAAAAAATCAAGTCACAGAAAAAGATATACATTATGATTCTCCTTATTTGAAGTTCAATAACAGAATAAACTGAACGGGTTGTGAAATTTGGGCAAAACTTTATGTTTTATAATCTTTGTGGGTTTTTCTCCCTGGAATTCCCTTTTCCATTTTATCTGCCTTGAAACTTATCATTTAAAACTTCAGTCACTTTCTCTATAATATCTTCCCCAATAGCCTCAGGTAGTTACTGTTCTCTCCTTTCCTGACTTATCTTAACCTTGCACATGCACTATTACAGCATTTCTCATACCACATTGCAAATATTGGCAATGTCCAAGCCAATTGTGTGCTGGTAAATGGCCAGCAACTGACTATGGTTAACTGTGGGAAAAATGTGTATGCGTATGTATGTGGGGAAAAATGTGCGTATATATACTTATATGTATATATATATACACACATATATATATATATACATGCATATATTTTCCCCCACATACTTACACATACACATTTTTCCCATGGTTAACCATAGCCAGTTGTTGGTCATGTATGTGGGGAAAAATGTATGTATGTATACATATATACATACATACATAATATACACGTCTTAGTTATCTAGGGCTGCTATAACAGAAATACCACAAGTGGATGGCTTCAACAAACAGAAGTTTATTCTCTCACAATCTGGTAGGCTAGAAGTCCAAATTCAGGGCATTAGCTCCATGGAAGGCTTTCTCTCTTTGTCGCCTCTGTAGGAAGGTCCCTGTCATTAGCATTCCCTGGGTTTAGGAGCTTCTGCATGCACGAACCCTGGGTCCAAATGATGTGCTCCACTCTTGGTGCTGCTTTCTTGGTAGTATGAGGTCCCTATGTCTCTCTGCTCACTTGTTTCTTTTATATCTCAAAAGAGATTGGCTTAAAACACAATCTAATCTTCTAGATTGAGTCCTGCCTCATTAACATAACTGCTGCTAATCCCACCTCATGAACATCATAGAGACAGGATTTACAACACATGGGAAAATCATATCAGATAACAAAATGGTGGACAATCACACAATACTGGGAATCATGGCCCAGCCAAGGTGACAGATATTTTGAGGGTCACAATTCAATCCATGACAACACATACGTATTTTTTCCAACATACATACACACACACACGTATATGAAGCCCTGGTGGTGCAATAGTTAAGCGCTCAGCTGCTAACCAAAAGGTTGACGGTTTGAACTCACCAAGCAGCTCCGAGGGAGAAAGACCTGGAGATCAGCTCCTTTAAAGATTACAGCCTAGGAAACTCTGAGGGGGCTGCTCTACTCTGTCACATGGGATCGCTAGGAGTTGGAACCTGCTCAATAGCACCTAACAACAACAACTATATATATATAATTTATTATAAATTTTACTGATATAAAGAATGTGTAGCATATAATTTAGAAATAATAGTAAAATATACAATCTCCTCATGTGAATTCCATATAGTCAACTGATTTTCACAGAAAGCTTTTATTGAATTTTGCAAAATCTTGAATCCATAGCCAGTCTTACATTAATAAATAAGAAAAATGTGAAACAACAAAGACACATGTACAGAACTTCATTTGTTTGTCAATGACTTTTTTTGAATACTGGAAGAATATTTCCTCTTTTTTTTTTTTTTGCCATTTACAAGGTAACAGTTACTGGTATGACACAGTTTAATCTGCATTATTAACATTTTCTCCAACACTCTCTTAAGTCTAGACAATCAACAAAACAATAAATCAGGCACTGACTGGCAGTGTTTGCCTATTTTCATGATGTAAATTCTCCCACTGCGGTCAATTTCAAGCTACCAACATGACATCATTGAATGAGGAGTTGAAATGAGATGCACAGTAGCATACTATTACATAGTATTTCCACCTTATGGACACAATGCACATAATCTCAAAAGCATAGCAATAGTAAAATAATTAGGAAGTGATGAGTTGAGTTCAGTTTACTATTGTTTGTTATATAATTTATTTAATTGTAAGTTTATATAATTTATAAATAATAGTAAAATATACCTGTCTGTCAGTTTATCTTGTTAAAAAGCAAAGATGTCACTTAAAGGACTAAGGTGCTCCTGAACTAAGCCGTGGTGTTTTCAGTCACCTCATATGCATGTGAAAGCTGGACAATGAATAAGGAAGACCAAGACCAAAGAAGAATTGAAGCCTTGAACTATGGTGTTGGCAAAGAATATTGACTACACCATGGACTGCCAGAAGAACAAATAAATCCGTCTTGGAAGAAGTACAGCCAGAATGCTCCTTAGAAGCAAGGATGGTGAGACTTCATCTCATGTACTTGGGACATGTTATCAGGAGGGATCAGTCCCTGGAGAAGGACATCATGCTTGGTAAGTAGAGGGTCAGTGAAAAAGAGGAAGACCCTCAACAAGATGGATTGACACAGTGGCTGGAACAATGGGCTCAAGCATAACAACAATTGTGAGGATGGCACAGGACTGGGCAGTGTTTCATAGTGTTGTACACAGGGTTGCTATGAATCAGAACTGACTCGACGGCACCTAAGAACAACAACATTCTGACGAATGTTAGTTCCATGAGTTTCGCAGTAACAAAAGAGTTCCGTGGTCAAATCAAGTTAAGGAATGCTGGGAGTTATAGCCTCTTCTTGGAGACTCACAGTGCACAGTACATCTGAGAAGTCTTACAGTCAAGACAGTAGTTTAAGCTTGTTAGACTCTGGCTTTGGAAATAGGACCAAAGAGCATTTTTGCTCATAACAACTATTCTGAGACACAGATTTTGAGAAGCACTGCGTTTAGATTCTTCCTCTCTTCAAAGAGAGGAATTTTGTTTTGTTCATGATGGAAACTTCATGTAGGCACACGTGAACACTGATAGACACACACACACGCTCACCCACACACATACACACAGCTACTTCCAGCCTCAAGCCCAGATAGGCAGGAAGGGAAGTGTCGGGAATGACCGGTCCAGAACGCTTCCATTTCAGATGTGAAGCTGCCCTAGGTGTGACATTAACTGTTGCCTGGGCGGGGAACTGGGGCTGCCCTTTAATGGGGCAGTTAGGATGGGTGGAGGAGGAGGAAGCGCTGGGGGTTGGTGATAGGCAGCCAGGAAAGTGGAGGCCTGGGGAACGCTGAGTGGAATTTTCCTCTGGAAATCTTTTTGAACTGAAATGGATTTGAATGTTGCACCTCTGGTTGCCTAGATCCCATGCCTAAGTGATTTTGTCTTCATTTTCCAGTAATGATTAACATTGCTATAGTCACTACAGTTTGGGGACAGTTTGTCTAACTGTGTGATGGGAACAAGAAGGAAGCCCTTCCCAAATCCCCTCAGGAAAATAAGGGACGCTAAAATATTCCATTTGGAAGGTTGTTTGCCTTTTCTTAAATCATACACTTCTCAGCTTCTTATTATATTCTTGTAACAAAACACTCTTTTTGGGCAAATGGGCGATGTTCACACTAGTCACCCTAGTGATACTCCAGAGATTGTGGTTTTAGATTAAGAAATAGAGGCCAAGAGGCCAAGGACTCCTTTTGGGTCAACAGCAGGGGAAAATGTGGAAGACCTCTGCTGCCACAGGGCAAGTTGTCTGGGTCCCACAATTCACTTTGAACAAACAAGCTGAATCTGATAACCAGGCAGGTTGAAGAGTCATGGCCATGGGTTACCACTTTACCATCCCCAGTTTACCACCCAGGAACCACAACAACCAAACAACTCTACACAAGCATGACTTGCTCTGGGTTTTTTGTTTGCTTCCAAAGGCTTGGCTTGGTTTGTCTTGGCTTGGTTTGTCTTGGCTTTTCTTTCTTTCTGTCTCTACCCCTTCCTTCCCCTCACCTTCTCCCCTAACCTCTCTCCCTCCCTGCCTCCTTTCCTCCCTCCTACCTTCCTTCTTTTCTTTCTTTTCTGGTGGGTCATGGACTTAACACTTTGTAGCAGATTTGCTCCCAAGGAAAAAGACAAGGGTAACAAAGTCTGAGAGCATCTGAGAGCAGTAACAATAGAAAGCTGCCAAATCTGTTTCTGAACGTCAGGCGAGTGCTTGCAGTATTCTGTTTTCTATGACACAATGTACACCATAGAATGTGAAAACAAGGAGGGGCTGCAGGGATTATCCTGGCCTTCCCGCTCTTTTTAGGCATAAGAAGGCAGAGGCCCAAAGGTTAAACTCTTGCACAGGACTCTTAATTACAACGCTGGCTCTTTCTCCTACTCCAGTCTCAGAAAACCCCTTGTCATAGAGTCAATTCTGACTCATGGCAACTGCATGTGTTGAAGAGTAGAACCACTTCATAGGGTTTTCTTGGTTGTAATCTTTACAGAAGCAGATTGCCAGGACTTTCTTCCGTGGCACCACTGGATGGGTTTAAACCACCAACCTTTAGTTTAGTAGTGAAGCACAAACCATTTGTCACCCAGGAAGCTTGGGAGCATTGTGAACAGTTTATGGAGCTGTTCAGTGGGGTCTCTGAAACACGCATGACATAACATTTTTTGAAACCCTTAAGCTGGAGCATCCTCAGGATTGTGCTGAAGATTTGTCTGGCTTGATCATATTCATGGGCTGACTGGGTTGAGGTAGGGATGAGACGATTTTAGCTTGCAAAGAATGCTTACTCTGAAACTATTAAAAAACAAAAACAAAAAACACACACACACCAAAATCTACAGCTGTCAAGTCAATCTGACTCATAGTCGGACCCTATAGGACAGAATGGAACTGTTCCATAGGATTTCCAAGGCTGTAATCTTTACGGAAGCAAACGGCCACACCTTTCTACCAAGGAGAAATGCTGGTGGGGTGGAGCTATTGGCATTTCAGTTAGCAGTTGAGCACTGAACCACTGTGCTACCAGGGCTCCTTATCCTAAAACTAGAAGCATTGAAAACATGCTTGATGCTTTCGTGAGCACTCAGTCAAGAGTAAAATGTCTGTGTCTTCTGTGATGGAGAAGGAGTGAAACAGAGAAGCTCTGGAATACGCCAGGTGCAGGGAAGCCCGCCAGGACTGTGTAACTCCGTCTTCCAAAATATCACTTCTTTAGTTCTCACAAGGTGATGACCAAGTTTAAACTCAGGACCTGTCAGCCATGCTGTGAAAAGTTCCCTTCTGCAAAGGACGGCCACCGTGTAATTCAGAGACTATGTTGTTGTTGTTGTTGTTAGGTGCTGTTGAGGAGGTTCTGACTCATAGCGACCCTGTGTACAACAGAACGAAACACTGTCCGGTCCTGTGCCATTCTTACAATCGTTGTTATGACTGAGCCCATTGTGGCAGCCACTGTGTCAATCCATCTCGTTAAGGGTCTTCCTCTTTTCACTGACACTCTACATAATGTCCTTCTCTAGGGGCTGATCCCTTCTTATAACATGTCCAAAGTATGTGAGATGAAGTCTTGCCATCCTCCCTTCTAAGGAGCATTCTGGCTGTATTCCTTCCAGGACAGATTTGTTCGTTCTTTTGGCAGTCCATGGTATAGTCAATATTCTTCACCAACACCATAATTCAAAAGGCATCAATTCTTCTTTGGTCTTCCTTATTCACAGTCCAGCTTTCACACGCATATGAGGTGACTGAAAACACCATGGTTTGGTCCAAGTGCACCTTAGTCCTTAAAGTGACATCTTTGCTTTTTAACACTTTAAAGAAGTCTTTTGCAACAGATTTGCCCAATGCAATGTGTTGTTTGATTTCTTGACTGCTGCTTCCATGGGTGTTGATTGTGGATCCAGGTAAAATGAAATCCTTGGCAACTTCAATCTTTTCCACCAGAAGGGGCTATCAAATCAAGAACCTAAGATTACTAAGGAAAAAAAAAACAAACCCATCACATCCTATGGTTAGGAATCTTAATGTCATCTAGTCCTTTCTCCTGTCTTCTAGTTCTTGGACAATGAGTTACTCTGGGAATGAGTTCTGATTTGTCCTAAATATCCCAGCAATGAGGATACATCCCTGGCCACCATGATCTTATCAACTCACTCTATATTCTTGTGTTTTCATTTCATAGGTAACAATGATTACAACTGTTGAGGGCACATAATGTTGTGTCTGACACCATGCTGAGCTCTTGCAAAGCATCTTACCTCATTTAATACTTGCAACAGCCCTATGAGGTAGCCACTCCATTTTACAGGTGAAGAGACCAACACAAAAAGGGTGAGTAACTTGCTCTAGACCACAGTTAGCAAGTGGCAGAGCTAAGGCTTAGAAATAAGTTTGCCTAATTTCACACCTCAAACTCTTAACTAAGTACTGTTCTTCTCTCTATTTGCAAGAAAGCCATACTATTATGAAATGGTTCTCTTTAGATGCTGTAAAAGTGATTTTGACCTGCAGGTCAAAAGGCATTTCCCTTATAGTAAGAAGAGGTTCATAATTCAGGCTGCCAGATTTAGCAAAGAAAAACACAGGATGACCAGTTAAATTTGAATTTCAGATGAACAACAAATTTTTTAGTTTAAGTATATCCCAAATATTTTTGGTGTAAGTATACCCCAAATAAATTTTTAGCAGATATACACCTATTAAAAAATTATTTATGTGAAATTCAGATTTAACTGGACATCCAATATTTTATTTGCCAACTCTATTTATAATGAATGGGACCAAGTTGGTGAGTTTAGTTCCTCTGTAGGCCACATAGCCTTCCTCTGTTCCATGGCTGACCCCTCTTAACTGGAAACCTCTTCATCTAAGGCCTTCAATGAACCCCCTCAGTCCCATGGTCCCTCAGTGTCTAGGTTTATCAAAGACTGTGTTCTAATCTATTCATTAAAAGATCTTTTTATTATTAAATGGTTCATACTTACAGAAGATTGTTTATAACATTCTACTTAATAATCAAATGAACACCTATGAATTCACTTTCCCACTTAAGAGTAAAATATTAGTAATCTTGATAAACTCACCTGTGGGCTCCTCCTTGATCTCATCTCTCTATCACATCACCCTCCCAGAAAAAGCCACTATCACTACCTTGCTCTTCTTTACCAGATATTTACTAATCTCCAAATAACATGTGTTTATTTTTTGATTTAAAACAGAATGATGTCAGATGGTGTGCATCTTGGTGGGAGAGACATCATCTAAACTCAGCTTTCCATGGGACTGATGACTTCGTTTTCCAAGTTTGGGGAACTGTAGTATCCCATTGGTCCCAAGGTCCCCAACTGCCACAAGGACTTCAGGTGATGGCCAGCTGGCATTCCCACACAACTCCTGAAAACAGCTGGTGCCCCAAATCCAGACTGTCTGACTCCAAGGAGGCCGTACATTCTCCATTGACAAGGCTGCTTTCTCAGACAGTCTCTGTAAAAGGTAGATTGTTGGGGAGGGGTGGGCAGTGCCCTTCTTCTAAAATTCAGGCTCATGCCGTGGGCCCAGCAGCACCCTCTGCCTGTTTCTCAAGGGACGTGGAAGGTTCAAACAGATCCACATTTTCCTTTTTCTTGCTGATCCTTGGCTTATGTGACTTTTGCTGTGCCCAATAAAACACTTGTAAATCCATATTGTAGGTGTTGTGAAATTCATCTCATGCTTGGTACATGATATTATTCTACTTCTTGCTTTTTTTCCCCACCCAATATTATGTTGCTAATATTTATCCATGTTCTTGTCTTTATTTATTCATTCATTTTCATTCATTTATTATTTATTCATTTTCACTGCTATATAGAATTCCTTTCTCTTAATATACAACAATTTATTTATTCATTATCCTGTTGATAGACATTTGGATTGTTTCCAGGTTTTTACTGTTAAAAACAAGACTTTGAAGATTTGTTTTTAATGTCTTCTGATATGCACATGGAAAAGTTTCTTTAGAGTACATAGCTAGGAATTGAATTACTGAGTCATAGGTTATGGGGATGCTTAGCATTGCAAACCAAGAAAAAAAACTAAACCCACTGTAGTTGAGTCAAATTTCGACTCCTAGTGACCCTATAGGACAGGGTAGAACTGCCCTATAGGGTTTTCAAGACTGCAGTCTTTACAGAAGCAGTCTGCCACATCTTTCTTCTGCAGAGTGGCTGGTGGCTTCAAACTGCCCGCTTTTTGGTTAGCAGCCAAGTGCTTAACCACTGCGCCACCAGAGCTCCTTTCATATAATGGTTAAAACCAAACCTGTTGCTGTTGAGTCAATTCTGACTCCTATAGGACAGAGTAGAACTGCCTCATATGGTTTCCAAGGAGCGGCTGGTGGATTCGAACTGCTGACCTTTTTTGGTTAGCAGCCAAGCTCTTAGTGTGGGTTATATTTTAGCTCAACTCAGTCAGGAACTTTCTAAACTCTAGTTGTTTGAGATTGAACCATGCCCGGCAGTGGTGTGACCTTCAGATCAGGCTCCCTTCAGTCAGAAGGCCCTGCACCTACCAGACATTGGAAGAGACCCACTTTCCACAGATCCCATTCCCAGGTCTCCCTGCCCCCTCTTGTCCTGAGCTCACCATTTCTCTTGGACCTCCTGTATCTTGAAGTCTGTATGTTCAACAAGCATTTGTTGAGCAGCTTAGTTGTCTGGCACTCTGTATAAAAAAGAAACAGCGTCAGTCCTCAGGATCATCTAAATTGGAAAAGGTTAATATATGTACCACTAGCTCCTATGGCCCAATATGAGGATTTCTGGAAGAGATGCCTTAGGAACTAAATGTCTCTTGAAGGAAGAGGAGGAGAGATAGGCCAGGCAAAGAAAGGCCATGGTGATGGGAGGTGGGTCTAGTGGAGAACCCTGACCGTTCTCAGCACCAAAGAATAGCCTTGAATCCTAGTGGCCCCTTCCCCATCCCTCAACCTCCTTTCTTTGCTTGCTGTCTGGGGCGTTTCTCAATCTTTTCTCTGGATTTAGGATGCGTTGGGACTCTTTCATAACGTGTAATTCTTAGTTATCTCCAGAAAACCACTTCTTTCTTCAGACTTCTAGGTTTTTGTTGGTTGGTTTTTTGTTTTTGGCTTAAAACAACAGAAATTTATTGTCTCACAATTGTAGAGGCTAGAGTCTGAGATCAGGGTGTCAGTCATTTTAATTTCTTCAGAGGCTTTGAGGTAGATTCTGTTCCTCACCTTTCTTCTGGCTTCTGACACTTCCAGGTGTTCCTTGGGTTATAGCTGCAGCATCACCCGCTGTCCTTCCTCTGTCTGCTTCTCTGAACCTGTTTTCCTTTTTCATAAGGGCACCACTCACATGGGATTAGGACACACCCTACTCCTGAATGACCTCAGGTTAACTGATAAATCTCCACAAGACTCTATTTCCAAACAAAGTCACACTCAGACCTCTATTTTTATTTTAATTCTAATCACTTGCTGGGGTCTAAAAGTCCATTGTTTTAAGGAAAATGCTCAGAGATAGTAATTCCAGAAAGGGATAAACAGAGAAGAAAACCTAAACCAAACCATTGCCTTTGAGTCAATTCTGACTCGTAGTGACCCTATAGGACAGAGTAGAGCTGCCCCATAGGGTTTCCAAGGCTGTACTCTCTAGGGAGAAAACTGAGACTGCCACATCTTTCTCCCATGGAGTGGCTCGTGGGTTTGAACTGCTGACCTTATGGTTAGCAGCCAAGCACTTAACCACTGTGCCACTGGGGCTGCTTTTAAAACAAAGAAGCCTTCAGATATAGAGTCCAGGGTGCACACGGGCCCACCACCAGCAGAATAAGTAAACTGGGCTTTGTGTACATCATATCTGAAGCCTGGAACCCATTGGTTTCCCGGCCACCACTTAGCTTCTTCCAAGTGTTATGGAAAGGACTTCCACGTCCAATGGATCTGGATTTAGTTTCTGGCTCTACCTCCTAGCTACATGACATTAAGCTACTTTCCTTCTCCGAGCCTCAGTCTTCTTATCTGTAAAACTGATATGGAAATGAGTACCTGCAAAGTTGTCTGAGGATTAAACAAGATAGCAAATGGAAAAGACTGATACTTAGATGCTTAATCAATATTGCTTTCTTCTAGGTTTCTTTGTATAAGGGACTGAGGTGGAAAAAAACACATCTGAAGGCAACCAATATCTTTTCCAAAGAATTAGTATAAATTGTAAGGAGTTCTGCACTTGAAATCTTATTTACGGCAAAGCTAAGCCTAGGGTTTTTTTGTAGAATCAAAAGTGTAGGTGGATTTTGGAGACAATCTGATTTGATGACCCCTTTCTGGGCAATCAGGAGCCCTGGTGGCACAGTGATTAAGAGCTATGGCTGCTAACCAAAAGGTCAGCAGTTCGAATCCAGCAGGCACTCCTTGAAAACTGTATGGGACAGTTCTACTCTGTCTTATAGGATCACTATGCGTTGGAACCGAGTCGATGGCAATGGGTTTTATTTTTATTATTATTTTTTTGTTTTCCCGGCAATACTGTGAAGAGATCATTTGAGAGGTGAGTATTGCCATCCTCCTGATACACCTTCAGAGGGAGATCCCCACAACCACCCTGACACTTGACTCAGTGTCACACAGTCCTTATATACTGCAGAGTTCTTCTTGGTGTCTTACTCAAAATCTCTTGCTTTAGCACAAAACTATGCTCTCTTCTTCTCTTGGTGAGGAAGCACTGCTATAAGACAGATGTTTTAAGTACCTAGCAGCATTCCTATTGCATTTTAAGTTCTTTGCCTGGTTCAAAAGTTATATTATGGGATGTTGGGCCTAGGTCAGGCCTCTTAATTCACAGAAGAAAACTGAGACCCAGAGAGGTTCAGGTACTGGTTATGATCTTAGAGTCAGTAAGGAGCAAAAGCTGGTTTTGAACTCAAGTTTTCCGCATCCCAGATTCAGGCCTTTTTCTGTTCCCTTTCAGCTAGAGTCTCCTTCTATGGGCATGTGCCCAGAGATGTCCCAGAATCCTTCGGCTATCTCTGAAAGACGATTTCCGATGTCTTAGCCTGGGAATTAGAAGCCCCTTAGAGTCTCAGTCTTGATCCCCTTCAAACTTGTTCTTCTGGAGAATGCAGCGACAGTAGAGCTTTCATTTGGTTGCTTTCTAAAGATATTAGGTGTCACAGGTGAAGCAGGAACGCCCTTTGGAAACTGGGGCCTTTGCATGAGTAGATTTCAGTGTACATATACTGTATATATATATATATATTTATATGAAACCCTAGTGGCATAGTGGTTAAAAGCTCAGGCTACTAATCAAAAGGTTGGCAGTTCAAATCCACCAAGCGCTCCTTGGAAACCCTATGGGGCAGTTCTACTCTGTCCTATAGGGTCGCTATGAGTCGGAATCTACTCGACAGCAATGGGTTTGCTGTATATATATATATACCAATCAGTTGTCCCATGTGTGTCAAACCATTTCAATGGCTGATTTTTTAGAAGTAGATTTCCAGGACTTTCGTCCTAGGTGCCTGTTGTTTTAGTCATCTAGTGCTGCTCTAACAGAAATACCACAAATGGATGGTTTTAACACAGAGAAATTTATTCTCTCACAGTCCAGTAGGCTACAAGTCCAAATTCAGGATATCAACTCCAGGAGAGGGCTTTCTCTTCTCTGTCGGCTCTGGAGGAAGGTCCTTGTCATCAGTCTTCCCTTGGTCTGGGAGCATCTCAGTGCAGGAACCTCAGGTCCGAAAGATGCTGTCTGTTCCTGGCACTGCTTTCTTGGTGGTGTGAGGTTCCTGTGTGTCTCTGCTCGCTTCTCTTTTATATCTCAAAAGAGATTGGCTTAAGACACTATCTAATCTTGTAGACCTCTCAGTATAACTGCAGCTAATCCAGTTTATTACATCAGAGTGATAGAGTTTATAGCACATAAGGAAATCACATCAGATTACAAAATGGTACACAATTATACAATACTGGGAATCATGACCCAGCCAAGCTGACAGAAGTTTTTGGGAGACACAATTCAATCCATGACACCTGTGGGTGAATTCAAACCACCAACTTTCCGTTTGTAGCTGAGCACATTAACTATTTGTGCCACCCAGGTATATATCCGTATCTATGTTTATGTCTATGTCTATATCTATTTATATATAGCTAATTCATATGGCAACTCTGTATTTGCACATTTTTTCTGGTTACCTAAAACTACTAAAAAAATAGTCTATTTTTAGAAAGTAAATTCATTCAATCATTATTCATTCATTCAACAAATATTTTTTGATTGCCTGCTGTATGTGAGGCTCTCTACTAAGTCCAGAGAATATAATGGAAATAAAATAGATATGATCCCTACCCTCATGATGCTTACATTCTAATGAGAAAGACAAATGATAAACAATAAACAAATAATAACATATAAAGTAACACCTTATGCCACGCTGGAAAAAAACAGAAAACAGATTCATTAAGAAGTACTGGTCTAAAGGCCTCCACCGGACTGAGTCCAGTACAGCTAGATGGTGCCCGGCTACCACCACTGACTGCTCTGACCAGGATCACAACAGAGGGTTCTGGACAGAGCTGGAGAAGGATGTACAGCATAATTCTAACTCACAAAAAAAAGACCAGATTTACTGGCCTAAAGGAGACTGGAGAAACTTCGAGAGTATGGCCCCCGGACACCCTTTTAGCTCAGTGGTGAAGTTACCTCCGAGGTTCACTGTTCAGCGTGGGAGTGGACAGCCCCATAAAACCAAATGAGACTAACGAGGTACAGGAGTCCAGTGACAAGGGCCAGAAAGCAGAAGAGGACAAGGGAGCTGCTGATAGGGAACCCAAGGTTGGGTGAGGATATTGTAGATGTGGTGTGAGATTGTTAACCATTGTCATAGGGCAACATTTGTAGTAACTGTTACATGAGAAACTCTTTTGTTCTATAAGCCTTCATCTTAAGTGAGAATAACAGCACAATTGGAAGAGCGTAGTCAATGTCACTGAACTGTGTATGTAGAAATTTTTGAAATGGTGTATCTTTGGCTATGTGTATTTTCACCAAAAAAAAAAAAAAAGGTTGAGAAGTTAGAGGGTTAATATATTGTGGGGTTGTTAACCAATGTCATAAAACAACATGTGTACTACTGTTTCATGAGAAACTATTTGTTCTGTAAGCCTTCACCTGAAATACAATAAAATAAAATAAAAAAAAAAAGAAGTACTGGTCTAACTAAGGAGCCCTGGTGGCACAGTGGTTAAGAACTCAGCTGCTAACAAAAAGGTTGGCAGTTTGCAATCCACCAGCCGCTCCTTGGAAACCCTATGGGACAGTTCTACTGTGTCCTATAGGGTCACTATGAGTCAAAATCACTCGACCGCAACGGGCTTGGATTTTATTTTTTTTGGTGGTGCAACAGTTAACTGCTAACTGAAAGGTTGGCAGTTAGACCCCATCCAGCGGCTCTGTGGGAAAAAGACCTGATGATCTGCTTCCATAAAGATTACAGCCTAGAAAACCCTATGGGGCAGTTCTACTCTGGCCGGTAGGTCGTTATGAGTTAAAATCAACTCTACGGCAATGGGTTTAAAAATGAAAGGGAGCCCTGGTGGTACAGTGGTTAAGTGCTTGGCTGCTAACCAAAAGGCCAGTGATTTGAACCCACCAGCTGCTCCATGGGAGAAAGACGTGGCAGTCTACTTCTGTAAAGATTAAGCCTTGGAAACCCTATGGGGCAGTTCTTCTCTGTCCTATAGGGTCGCTATTTCGGAAGCAAATCCACGACAGCAGTGGGTTTGGAGTTTAGCTTTAGCAATGAAATGCACATCTGTTTGGTTAGCATCAGCATTGTGTTTTCCTTTTGCAGAATCTTCTCGCAGATTGCAGCTGCTGCTTGTGCAAGACTAAATGATCTGGGATCCCCAGAAATTCATACCATCAAGAAGTGTTGGTGAATATTTAACATTGGTGACTTGTCATAATTAAGATATTGTTCAGAATTTTATCTGAGATTAGATTTTTTTACATTGCTGAGTGAATTTTTTACATGTGCTTATCTGTTGTCTAAAAATGCAAGTGATTTGCACCACCCCCATCTACAATCCTTTACAGAACAGTGTAGCATTGTGCGACTGGAATTCCTCCTATTTTTTTTAAGGAAATATGTATAAGGATGTTTATTGCAACATTATTTATAGTGACAAAAAAACTGGAAACAGCTTTTTAAATCACTATCAATTGACAATATCCATCAGTTATTGAGACAGAAAAGTAAGTATTAAAGTAGTATGTTTGCATGATTCCATTTTTTTGAAAAAGTACACCACCCCCATATAAATATTTATTCATTCAACAAACATTTATTGAGTGCCTATAGTATGTTAGGCACCATTTTGTAGTGCACCCCTTTTCGTGGTAGAGACAAACAAGGTAACTAAGTAAAATACAATTATTTAGAATGTTAGAAAGGAAAAATAAAGCAGGAGAGTAGGAAGAGTGTTTGTGGAGGGGAGGTGAAAACATGAGGACATCTGAAGGGACATTCAAGGCAGAGGACACAGCAAGAGCAAAAACTCTTGAGAGCAAGGGTGTGCCCCAGTGTTTTGAGAAACAAAGTAACCAGGAGGAAGAGTAATAAAGAGATAGGGTCAGAGAAAGCAGCTCTGTAGGTGGCCTAATCAAGTAAGATCTTATAAGGCCTTACAGGCAATGTAGAGGTAAGGACTTTAGTCACTAAACAAACCAAACACATTGCCTTCCAGTTGATTCCAACTCACAGTGACCCTATAGGACAGGGTGGAACTGGTTTCCAAGGCTGTAATCTACGGAAGCAGACTGTCACATCTTTCTCTGGCAGAGCCTTAGAGCACTGATGGGTGGGTTCAAACCTAAGACTGACCTTTCAGTTAGGAGGTGAACACTTCACCACTGCACCACCAGGGCTCTTCATCAGTCACTATATCAGGTTGTTAACTTTTAGTTACCTTATAATGATGGCATGTGTTTTTCTTTATGCATCTCTGCATATTTCAGTTGAAAATGAGCACCATTATTGTAAAAAAGAAAAAAAAAAAAATGAAGTTGACTGAGAATAGGGTATCTCCTAAAAGCTGCTTCCTACTTTTGTAATCCATTGTTGTTTGCCATCAAGCCAATTCCCACTCATAGCAACCCCATAGGACAGAGTAGAATTGACTAGGCTGTAATCTTTATAGGAGCAGATCGCCGGGTCTTCTCTTGAATTCCTCCTATTTTTAATCAGCATTGTCCTAAAGTCACCTATAGGGGGTGGAGAGTGAAGAGAATGGGTGACCTATTGACAGTCGTATAACTCAAGAGCAAAGCTATAATTTGAATCTAAGACACCTGATTTCTGGATCTCTGCTCTCCAGGCAAGGAGCCCTGATGGCTCAGTGGTTAAGAGCTCAGCTGCTAAACAAAAGGTCTGCAGTTTGAACCCACCACTCCTTGGAAACCCTATAGGGTAGTTCTACTCTGTACTATAGGGTCGCTATAAGTCAGAATCAACTTGGTGGCAACAGGTTTGGTTTTTGGTTTTAATCTTTACGGCAGCCGACTGCATCATCTTTCTCCTGTTGAATGTCTGGTAGTTTCAAACCTCCAACTTTTCAGGGATCCTCCATAAAGAGGAAACCCTATGGGGCAGTTCTACTCTGCCCTATGGGGTCTCTATGAGTTGGAATTGACTAGAAGGCAATGGATTTGGTTTGGTTTCAGTTCTCCGGGCGCCAGATTAAATCCAGATTTCACATGCCATATGCACATGGTATTATCAGAATAAGTGGAGTTCTAGCTGATTAGAATTTCCTGTCTCTATTAATTCTAGGGAAAGTGTTACACTATTGACTGGAAGGCCAAACCTGATTTAGAGAAAAACAGACCTTGTTGATTAAATATGAGCACAGGGTTGAAACACTTTGGGGCAAAAACACGAACACAAATCAACAACAACAACAACAAAAAGGTGTTGGTGAAGGCCATGGGCATCTCTTGTAGGCTGAAGAAGGTAAGGTTAAGGATGAGCTACAATCAAGGTGTTCCTGGTGTTAAAAATAATCAAAACTCAGTGACGTTGAAACATAAGGTTTATTCTGAGCAGTTATTCTATATGCACATAAAAAAAACAAACCAAACCTGTTGCCGTTGGGTCGATTCTGACTCATAACGACCCTATAGGGCAGAGTAGAGCTACCCTATAGGGTTTCCAAGGAGCGGCTGGTGGATTCAAACTGCCAACCTTAACCACTACACCACCAGGGTTTCCAATATGCATATAGGGAGACCATGTTGATTTCGGAAAAAGCAAATGGCTTGAAATTTGCTAGTTACAATGAAGCTTATAAGGAGAAGAGGGAGAAGACTAGATCAACCATTGACTAATAACGTGATTGACTGAATCCTGCCCTCCCCCTTTTACGGAGCTATCAACCCTCCACCCACCTGCAGTGACACCTTTTGAAATTCAAATTTAGTAAACCTGCCTTTGAACAGGAAAGAAAAGATAAGCAAATTTGGGTGAAAGAAAGGCAGCTGGCAGGATTAATTTTGGTCAGGGATTTGGTTTCATGGGTAGGAAAACCTTAAAATCAAAGAAAGATGTCTGTTATTAATTTTTTTTCTTTGACCCTGGTCAGCCTCCGAAACCCTAATGGTTGGGTCTCTTCTTTTCCTTGCTAGTTACTGTGACTCAGCCAATTCCAGGATTTAAGCTCAGGCCCAGATTCAGTTCTTGGGGGAAATGCCATCTGTTGTGGGCACTTATTTCTGAGCAGCAAAAGTGCTATTATAAGTTCTGTTTTGCTGTTGTTGCTGTGTGGCGTGGGTCCTGTCTTAGTTACCTAGTGCTGCCGTAACAAAAAATACCACAAGAAGGGTGCTTTAACAAACAGAAATTTATTTTCTTAGAATTCTGGGAGATAAAAGTCCAAAGCAGGGTCTTGGCTGTGTTGATTCTTTCTGTAGGCCTCTCTTTTAGTTTCTAGTATCTGTTGGCAATCTTGGTATTCCTTTGCTTCTAGAAGCCCTCGCATGACATTAGTCTTCCCCTTGAGTGTGTGCCTCTATGTCTTTATGGAAGATACCACACAAAAGTGATTAGGTTTAGGGCCCACCCAACTCTGGATGATCTCATTAATACAACAAAAGAAACCTATTTCCAAACAGAGTCATATTTATACATACAGGGGGTAGGACTTCCACATCTTTTTTTTTTTTTTTTTTTGGTGGGCACAATTCACTCTATAACAGAACCTATTACCCCTTGCTCCTGGCAGCAGGGGAAAAAGGTAGGGATCCAGCATTTGCAACTATCAAATCTACCCTCTTTTTGTATGTTCTGTACATTTCCCCAGCTCACCGTCACACCCTTCCCCACCCACATACACATTCAACCCCTGCCTTAGTTTTCAAGCCAATTCACATTTTAAATAGTTCTGTAAAGTTTCACATACAGTCTAGTCTTTGTAAGAGTCAGCATTTGTCTAGAGTAAACAAGGAAGTGCTGTTAGGGAATTAATTCCCTAGGATCTTGTTTGTGTCTTAAGCTTGTGCCTTTTGTAAGTTGTTATAGCTGTTTGTTAATGCAGCCCATGGAGGTTTGCCTCCTTGACTCCTTACTTTGAATGCATTGTTGGTTGACACTCACCCCTGAAATAAATGTGCTATCCTTTTCTCCAATCAGTAGGACAAATTTGCATGCCAATTTAGGCTGACTCACCTGTTTAGTGCTGTGAGTGATTCTAATGCCTTCTCAGCGCTTCTTTGGCCCAAATACACAGGAACACTCTTCTTAGGAATGTGGTCCTGGCAAGGGAGCTTTTCAATTCCGTACAGATTCCAGGAGTACATATCCACAGGCAGAAAGAGAGGAGGGAGGTATCTGTCTGCTGGCTTGAAACTGGAGGGAAATTCCTGTCTAATGCCCAGAAAGCTGGAAACTCTTGGGATGAGGGTCACAGAAGCTGGCGCTAGGGATGAAGACGAGGAGGGCCATGTGTTCAAGGAAAAATGGTAGTTGATTTCTCTTTCCTTCTCACTATAACCAACCCATTAGCAAGTCCTGCTAGTCTTACCTTCAAAGCATGTTGTGGTCATTTACATTTCTCTATCCACTGGAAGGCAATAGGTCTGTTTTGGTTTGGTTTTATCTTTATTCTAAGGACCCCTGGTGGTGTAGTAGTTAACACTAGGCTGCTAACCAAAAGGTTGGCAGTTCAAACCCATGAGCCACTCCGAGGGAGAAAGATATAGCAGTCTACTTCCATAAAGATTATAGCCTTGGAAACCCTATGGGGCAGTTCTACACTGTCCTATAGGGTCACTATGAGTTGTAATCAACTCGATGGCAATGGGTTTAGATCTTCACTGTGGGGGATCAGCGGTAGAATTCTCACCATATATGCAAGAGACCTGGGTTCAACCAGTGACATCACTAGGGGGTGTGGGAGGTGTGAACTGCACCTGGTGACACTGTCAGAGGAGGTGACACCAAAATAACTGCCCATAAAATGTTGTGCAGTGTTTCAGCAGAAATTTATTATTTTTTATGAAAATATCCCTTGAGTGAGTTACAACAACCAAAAAAATTATTTGTAAGCCCAGTTTACATGTATCAGCACCTACAAGGCTAAAATTCTATGCTAATTTACTTTTTCAACCTTCTAATGTGCTCTAATCAGCTGTCAGCTGTCATTATTACCTCATTACCATGACGCTTCAAATCACTTGATTTCATCTGCATGTGCTGTAAGCACGCACTGATGTTTTTACCAATATTTTTATAGTCGCTGATTTTGTCAAATTTTCTGGTGTTTTAGCTACAATATTTTGGTAATTAGCATGGGGGGGGTGACACCATGAGCAACTGCACTGGGTGACCCTAACCCTAGTGACGTCACTGGGTTCAATCCCGGCCAATGCACCTCTTGCATTGTCAGTGGAGGCTTGAGTGTTGCTAGGAAGAAAGGCTTGGTGATCTAATTCTGAAAAATCAGCCACTGAAAACCCTAGGGATCACAGTTCTACTCTGACACACACAGACTCTCCAGGAGTAGGGGCTGACTCCACAGCAGCTAACAACAACAATCTTCACTATGCAGTTGCTGGGTGGTGCAAACAGTTAACGTGCTTGGCTACTAACTGAGAGGTTGGGGGTTTGAGTCTGCTGAGAGGTGCCGTGATAAAAAGGACTGCTGATCTACTTCTGAAAAATCAGCCACTGAAAACCCTGATGCATGTGAGGTCTTCATGAGTTGGAAGTCAGCTTCATGGCAACTGGGTTGTATCTTCACTGTCATTACCCCTAACCAAGCCTTAGATGACTCTTACCTGGACTACCAGAATACCCCCTCCAACTAGTTTTTGTTTATCTTCTCTTCTGTTGCTGCTTTCCAATCCATTCTCCATGCAGAAGACAGAGAAATGTTTTAAAATTACAGATTAGATCACATCACTTCCCTGCTCAAGTTCCTACACTGGCTCTCCATTGTGCTACAATTACACCAAGCTCCGTACTGTGGCCTACAAGGCCCCATGTGTTCTGGCTCCTGCCCATATCTTCACCCTCTTCTCACTCCACTCTCCTCCATAGTCACCGCGCTCCAGCCACACTGGCCTCCATTCCATTCCTGGCCAAGTATTGCGATGCCTCAAATTCCCTCTGCCTGGAATATTCTTCCCCACTTCTTCACGTGACTGGTCCATTTTCCCATTGCAGATTTCTGCTCAAAGTCCCCTCCACTGAGGGGCCTTAGATGACTTCCTCCTCTAAAGTAGCACACCCCCACTTCCCAGTTGCTCTATCATCAGCTTTATTTCCTTTCTAGCATTTATCATAACATAAATCATTTTGTATATTAATCTGTTTACCTGTTTATTTTCTAAGCAAAAACATTTCTATCTAGACCTGTGCTGTCCAATCTAGCAGCCACTAGTGATCACAACTGGACCAATAAGCAACATCATGATAAATGGAGAAAAGATGGGAGTTGTCAAGGATTTCACTTTACTTGTACCCACAATCAACACCCATGGAAGTAGAGGTCCAGAAATCAAACGACACATTGCGTTGGGCGAATCTGCTGCAAATGACTTCCTTAAAGTGTTAAAAAGCAAAAATGTCACTTTAAAGACTAAGGTGCACTTGAGCCAACCATTGTGTTTTCAATTGCCTCATATGCATGTGAAAGCTGGACGATGAATGAGGAAGAGTGAAAAAGAATTAATGCCTTTGAATTATGGAGTTGGCTAAGAAGGCTGAATATACCACGGCCTGCCAGAAGAACAAACAAATCTGTCCTGGAAGAAGTACAGCCACAATGCTTATTAGAAGCAAGGATGGTGAGACTTTGTCTCACATACTTTGGACATATTATCAGGGGGGACCAGTACCTGGAGAAGGACATCATGCTTGGTAGAGTAGAGGGTCAGATAAAAAGAGGAAGACCCTCAATGAGATGGATTGACACAGTGGCTGCAACAATGGGCTCAAACATGAGGATGGCGCAGAACCTGGCAGGGTTTCGTTCTGTTGTACACAGGGTGGCTATGAGTCAGAACCTAACAACAATGACAGTGATCCCTGGGTGGTGTTAATGGTTAAATGCTTAACTACTAGCTGAAAGGTTGGCAGTTCAAACTCACCCAGACAGCTTGGAAGACAGGTCTGGCAACCTGCTTCCAAAAGGTCACAGGCTTGAAAACCCTATGGAGCAGTTCTATTCTGTACGCTTATGGTTGCTATGAGTCGGAACTGACTTGAGGACAGCTAGCAACAACAGCTAAGTCACATGTGGCTATTGAGAACTCGAAACGCAGCTTGTCTGAATTGAGATGTGCTTTAGGTATAAAATACACACCAGATGTCAAAGGCTTAGTAAGAAAAAAATAAATAAAACATCTTATCAATAATTATATGCTGATTACATGCTGAAATGATGGTATTTTAGATGCATGTGATAAAGAAAATATAACATTACCTGCCTTTTTTTTTTCCTTTTTAAAATTTGATTACTAGAAAATTTTAAATAACGTGTGGCTCACATTGTATTTCTTTTTTTTTAAATTTCGTTTTTGCACTTTAAGTGACAGTTTATGATTCAAGTCAGTCTCTCATACAAAAATGTATGCATAAGTTGTTATGTAACCCTAATTGCTCTCCCTATACTGTGACAGCACACTTCTCCTTTCCACTCCTGATTTTCTGTGTCCATTCAACCAGCTCCTGACCCTCTCTGCCTTCTCATCTCACCTCTGGACAGGAGCTGCTCACTTAGTCTCATGTATCTACTTGAGCTAAGAAGCACACTCTTCACAAGTATCATTTTATGTCCCATAGTCCAGTCTAATCTTTGACTGAAGAGTTGGCCTCGTGAATCATTTTAGTTCTGGGTTGACAGAGAATCCAGGGTCCATGCTTTCTGGGGTTCTTCCAGTCTCAATCAGACAATTAAGTCTGGTCTTTTTACTAGGATTTGAGTTCTGCACCCCACTTTTCTCCTGCTCCATCAGGGACTCTCTGTTGTGTTCCCTGTCAGGGTGGTCACTGGTGGTAGCCAGGCACCATCTAGTTCTTCTGGTCTCAGGCTGATGAAGTCTCTGGTTTATGTGATCCTTTATGTCTCTTGTGTCCATGGTATTCATTCTCCTTTACTCCTGGTGGGTTGTGACAAACTGATGCATCTTAGATGGCTGCTCGCTAGCTTTTAAGACTCCAGACACCACTCTCACCAAAGTGGAATGCAGAACACTTTCTTAATAAACTTTGTTATGCCAATTGACCTAGATTTCCCCTGAAACCATGGTCCCCAGACCTCTGACCCTGCTACTCTGTCCCTTGAAGTATTTGCTTGTATTCAGGAAACTTCTTAGCTTTGGTTTAGTCCAGTTGTACTGTCTCTCCCTGTAGTGTGTGCTGTCCTTCCCTTCACCTAAGATAATTCTTGTCTACTATCTAGTTAGTGAATAACCCTCTCCCTTCCTCCCCACCCTCATAACCATCAAAGAATGTTTTCTTCTGCATTTAAACCTTCTCTTGAGTTCTTATAATAGTGGTCTTTTATAATATTTGTTCTTTTGTGACTCACTAATTTCACTTAGCATAATGCCTTCCAGATTCCTCCATGTTATAAGATATTTCAGAGATTCATCATTGTTCTTTATTGCTGCATAGTGTTACACTGTGTGAATATACCATAATTTGTTTATCCTTTCATCTGTTGCTGGGCACCTAGGTTGTTTTGATCTTTTTGCTCTCATGAACAATGCTGCAATAAACATAGGTGTGCATATACGCATTCCTGTGACAGCTGTTAATTTTCTAGGATATATTCCAAGGAGCAGGATTGCTGGATCATATGGTACTTCTATTTCTAGCTTTTTAAGGAAGTGCCAAATCAATTTCCAAAGTGGTTGTACTATTTTACATTCCCACCAACAGTGTATAAGTGTTCCAGTCTCTCCACAACCTCTCCAGCATTTATTATTTTGTGTTTTTTGGA
>NW_004443957.1:19320521-19426739 GCF_000243295.1 Trichechus manatus latirostris | reverse complement strand
AGTCTCTCCACAACCTCTCCAGCATTTATTATTTTGTGTTTTTTGGATTAATGCTAGCTTGGTTGGGGTGAGATGGAATTTCATTGTAGTTTTGATTTGCATTTCTCTAACGGCTAATGATCATGGGCACTTCCTCACGTGTCTGTTAGCTGCCTGACTGTCTTCCTTGGACAAAAGTGCCTGTTCATATCCTTTGCCCATTTTTGAATTGGGTTATTTGTCTTTTTGTTGTTGAGGTTTGGCAGTATCTTGTAGATTTTAGAGATTAGACACTGATCAGATTTGTCGTAGCCAAAATTTTTTTCCCAGTCCTTAGGTTGTCTTTTAACTCTTTTGGTGAAGTCTTTTGATGAGCATTATACGTGTTTGATTTTTAGGAGCTTCCAGTTAGCTAGTTTCTCTTCTGGTGCTTGTGCATTGTTACTTATGGTTTGCATTCTGTTTATGCCATGTATTAGGGCTCCTAGCCTTGTCCCTAGTTTTTCTTCCATGATCTTTATTGTTTTTTGTTTCGTATTTAGGTCTTTGATCCATTTTGAGTTAGTTTTTGTGCGTGCTGTGAGGTATGGGTGCTGTTTCAGTTTTTTGCAGATGGATATCCAGTTATGCTAGCACCATTTGTTAAAGAGACTGTCTTTTCCCCAGTTAATGGACTTTGGGCCTTTGTCAAATATCTGCTACTCTCAGGTGGATGAATTTACGTCTGGAGTCTCAATTCTGTTCCACTGATCTATGTATCTGTTGTTGTATCAGTACCATGCTGTTTTGACTACCATGGTGGTATAATAGGTTCTAAAACCAAATAGTGTGAGACCTCCCACTTTGTTCTTCTTCTTGAGTAATGCTTTACTTACCCGGGGCCTCTTCCCTTTCCATATGAAGTTGATGATTTGTTTCTCCATCTCATTAAGAAATGCCATTGGAATTTGGATCGGGATTGCATTGTATCTGTAGATCGCTTTGGGTAGAATTGACATTTTCACAATGTTGAGTCTTTCTATCCATGAACAAGGTATGTTTTTCCATTTACGCATGTCTCTTTCGGTTTCTTGCGGTAGAGTCTTGTAGGTTTCATTGTATAGGTTTTTACGCCTTTGGTTAGATTTGTTCCTAACTATTTTATCTTTTTGAGGGCTATCATAAATGGTATTGATTTGGTGATTTCCTCTGCGAAGTTCTTTTTGTTGGTGTAAAGGAATCCAACTGATTTTTGTATGTTTATCTTGTATCTTGATACTTTGCTGAAATCTTCTATTAGTTCCAGTAGTTTTCTTGTGGATTCTTTGGAGTTTTCTGTGTATAAGATCATATCATCTGCAAATAGAGATACTTTGACTTCTTCCCTACCAATTTGGATGCCATTTATCTCTCTTTCTAGCCTAATTGCTCTGGCTAGGACCTCCAGCACAGTGTTGAATAAGAGTGGTGATAAAGGGCATCCTTGTTTGGTTCCCATTCTCAAGGGGAATGCTTTCAAACTCTGTCTACTTAGGATGATGTTGGCTGTTGGCTTTGTATAAATGCCCTTAATTATGCTGAGGAATTTCCCTCGTATTCCTATTTTGTTGAGAATTTTTATCATGAATGGGTGTTGGACTTTGTCAAATGTCTTTTCTGCATCTATTGATAAGATCATGTGGTCTTGTCTTTTGTTTTATTTATGTGATGGATTACATTGATTGTTTTTCTAATGTTGAACCATCCTTGCATACCTGGTATAAATCCCACTTGATCATGGTGAATTATTTTTTTGATATGTTGCTGAATTCTATCGGCTAGAATTTTGCTAAGCATTTATATGTCAATGTTCATGAGGGATATTGGTCTGTAATTTTCTTTTTTTTGTGGTGTCTTTACCTGGTTTTGGTATCAGGGTTATGCTGGCTTCATCAAGTGAGTTTGGGAGTATTCCATGCTTTTCTGTGCTCTGAAATACCTTTAGTAGTAGTGGTGTTAACTCTTCTGTGAATGTTTGGTAGAATTCTCCAGTGAAGCCATCAGGGCCAGGGCTTTTTTTTTGTTGGGAATTTTTAAATTACCTTTTCAATCTCTTCTTTTGTTATGGGTTTATTTAGTTCTACCTCTGTTTGTGTTAGTTAAGGTAGGTAGTGAGTTTCTAGAAATTTGTCCATTTCCTCTAGGTTTTCAAATTTGTTACAGTACAATTTTTCATAGTATTCTGTTATGATTCTTTTAATTTCCGTTCGGTCTGTTGTGATATCATCCATCTCATTTCTTATACAGGTGATTTGCTTCCTCTTCTGTTTTTCTTTTGTCAGTTTGGGCAATGGTTTATCAATTTTGTTGATTTTTTCAAAGAACCAGCTTTTGATGTTGTTAACTCTTTCTATTGTTTTTCTATTCTCTATTTCATTTAATTCTGCTCTAATTCTTATTATTTCCTTTCTTCTGGCACCTGAGGGCTTCTTTTGCTACTCTCTTTCTACTTGTTCCAGTTGTAGGGCTAATGTTTTGATTTTGGCCCTTTCTTCTTTTGCGATGTGTGCATTTATTGCTATAAACTGATCTCTGAGCACTGCTTTTGCTGTGTCCCAAAGGTTCTGGTAGGATGTGTTTTCATTTTCGTTTGATTCTATGAATTTCTTTATTCCATCCTTAATTTCTTCTATAACCCAGTAGTTTTTGAGCAAGGTGTTGTTCAATTTCCAGGTGTTTGATTTTTTTTCCTTGCTTTTTGTGTTGTTGATTTCCACTTTTATGGCTTTATGGTCAGAAAAGATGCTTTGTAATATTTCGATGTTTTGGTTTCTGTTAAGGTTTGCTTTATGGCCTAATATGTGGTCTATTCTGGAGACTATTCCATCACATTATATTTCTATTGGACAAGGCTAATCTGGATTATCATAAACTCTCTTCAAAAATAAAAAACCAAACCCACTGCCAACGAATTGATTCCAACTCATAGTGATCTTATAGGATGGGGTAGAATTGCCCCATAGGGTTTCCAAGGCTGTAAATATTTATGAAAGCAGTCTGCCATATCTTTCTCCCACAGAGTGGCTGGTCGGTTTGAATCTCCAGCTTTTCAGTTAGCAGCCAAGCGTTTAACCACTGTACCACCAGGCTCTTTAAATTCTCCTCAATGCCCATGAAATACTTGTTTACTGAATGGTTATTTTCCTTCATTTTCCCTTTGAAATTTGCCAAAGGTAAGTGCCTTCTAGAACTGTCAATTGTTCTTCATTTCCTTGTTGCATCTGTTTTGAATTAGGAGAAAGACAAAGCAAAAAATACCAACAACAAGATCAAATGAAATCCTCTAAACCATCCAGCCCCTAGTAGCAAGTCAAGGAAGGCAAGCAAGGATTTGGATGCTGGGTTGGGGTGGGGGACGGTGCTAGTGAACAGTTTCATCAACCAGAGCGCCTTCATTAGGATACCAACCCATTGCCATTGAGTGGATTCTGACTCATAGTGAACCTATAAGATGCAGTAGAACTGCCCCATAGAGCTTCCAAGGAGTGGCTGGTGGATCCAAACTACTGACCTTTTGGTTAGCAGCCGAACTCTTAACCACTGCGACACCAGGGCTCCTTAGCATAGGAGGTGACATAAGCAACAATATTATGGTTCCCAGAACCATCCTGACACAGGCAATAAATCCAGTACACAAGGCAGAAGGTCACCAGAATGTGGTCTCAGACGGTCAGAGGACTACTCTCCAATATCATGTGAGACAAGGGGCTGGCAAAGAAGTCCCCTGGTTCACCGCCCACCTGAAAAACATCTTTCTGCTTGTGTGGTGGGAGGAATTGCAGAATTTGGAGAGTCGAAGTGTGGTGAGGGAAGGGAAATAAGTGTGGGGTTTGGAAAAGCCCTAATGATTTTTTTCCCCAGCTTTCCTTTTAAGGGCTTCTGGAGTCAGAAGTAAGAAGCCTTGGTGGCACAGTGGTTAAAGTGATGGACCGCTAACAGATAGGTCGGCAGTTCGAAACAACCAGTGACTCGTTGGGAGAAAGATGCCTCGGAAACCCTATGAGGTTGCTATGAGTCAGAATCCACTCAATGGCAGTGGGTCAGAGACAGAGGGGATTAAAACTTCAAGCTAGGGAGGAGTAAACCCTCAGCCAACTCAGTAGCAGGGTTAATCTGATTAATCCTGGACAGCCTGGGTCATAATTCAACCCAAGAAAATGTTCTGAAGTCTGTAGATTGTTAAAAAATTTGAAACCAGAGTCCTACTCTCATTCCTAGGGTAGGAGAATGGGTGGGAGAAGTTAAAAGGAATGAGATAAGGATGAGGGCTGCCTTGTACTGGGGACAAATAGTCAAAAGAGCCCCCAGGCAGGGTGGAGTTGGCCCAAGATTTTGCTACCTTCGCTAATCTGAGGCTTCCATTCTAGTCTTACTTTCTTTCAGCTCTACTCATTCATTCATTCCACAAATACTGAGTGCTTACTAGGCCTTTATGGAGCCCTGGTGGCACAGTGGTTAAGTGATACGGCTGCTAACCAAAAGGTCGGCAGTTCGAATCCACTAGTCACTCCTTAGAAGCCCTATGGGGGAGTTCTATTCTGTCCGATAGGGTTGCTATGAGTAGAAATCAACTCGACGGCAATGGATTTGGTTTTTTTTTTTGGTAGTAGGCCTTTGGAGTTCCTGGTGGTGCAAACGGTTAATGCACTGGGCTGCTAACCAAAAAGTTGGAAGTTTGAGTCTATCCAGAGGTGCCTCAGAAGAAAGGTCTGGAGGTCTGGGGATCTACTTCTGAAAAATCAGCCATCGAAAACCCAACAGAGCACAATTCTACTCTGACACACATGGGGTCGCCATGAGTTGGGGGCAACTCAATGGCAACTGATACTAGGACTTTGGAGTACCTGGATGGTGCAAATGGTTAACATACTGGGCTGCTAACTGAAAAGTTGGAGGTTCAAGTCCATGAAGAGATGCCTCGGAAGAAAGGTCTGGTGATTTACTTCCAAAAAATCAAGCAAATCAAACCAAAACCATTGCTGTCGAGTCAATTCAGACTCATGGCAATCCCACATGTTATGGAGTAGCACTGCTTCATGGAGTTTTCTTGGCTGTAATCTTAACAAAAGGGATCACCAGGCTTCCTTTCATGGCACCACTGGATGGGTTTGAACCACCAACCACTAGGTTAGCAGTTGAGAGAAAATTGTTTGTGCCACGTAGGATATTGACTCCATGCAACCGAACTAGAACTTTGCTGGTGCTGTGAGTTGAGTACACTATTGAATAAGATATATAAGATCTCCAACTTCTTGAAACTTACATTTTAGTGGAAAAGCAGACAATTTCAAAGTAAACAAAGCAAATATAAACTGGGAAGAGTTCTGTAATGCAATTAAAGTGAATGCCAAGTGAGCAAGGAAGACATCTCTGCGGGAGCGACATTGAATTCAAGGTCTGGAGAGAAGGATTACTCACTGCCTCTTTCACACTTTGGAGATTTTACCTGTGCATTTATTCATTCACCAGACATTTACTGAGCACCTCCTATGCCCAGGCCCTTTGCTGGGCACTGCCGAAAAAGATAAGTCATGGGCCCTTCCCTGGAGGAATTTATCAGTGAGTGGAGGAGACTGACAAATCAAAGTGAAAGCACTTGCAGTGGATAATGTGATACAACAGAGCTAGCTGACCTCTACAGTAATTCCTGTGTCTAAACATTTTACTGTCAGTAAGTATTAAATTGCTACTGTGTATCTAGTGGAGTCGCTGGGTGGTGAAAAGTTAATCGTGCTTGGTTGCTAACCAAAGGGTTGAAGGTTGGAGTCTACCTACAGATGCCTTGGAAGAAAGCCCTGTCAATCTACTCCCAAAAAATCAGCCATTGAAAATCCTATGGAGGACAGTTCTACTCTGACACATGTAGGGTCGTCATGAGTCAGCATTGATTCGATGGAAACTGGTATGTCTGAGATTTTGGGGATGCCTTTTCTCTTCACTGATCTTATAATCCAGCTGTAGACAGAGGCATGCATGTATAAAATATTAAGATTGCAGAAAGCAGCAAATTATACCTATGTTCTCAGTTCAGTCCTTATCTACCCAGAGAGGCCATTAAGGCTTTTTAAATCAATTAGGTCTAGCAACGCACCACCCCCCCAGTTATTCTTGGTTTCCATCCAATTTATGGCAAAATGTATGCTCTTTGCCTTTTGCTTTTTTATGTCTTAATGGTTCATTTTATTTTTGTTGTTATTGTTGCAAATATACACAACAGGACATACACCAATTCAACAGTGTCTACGTGTTCATTTCAGTGACATTGATTACATTCTTTAAAGTGCGCAACCATTCTCGCCCTCCTTTTCAGAATTGTCCCTCACCCATTAACATAAACTCACTGCCCCCTAAGCTTCCTGTCTAGCCTTTTGAGTCGCTGTTGTCAATTTGATCCCATATAGATAGATCTTAAAAGAGCACATGCTCAAGCATATATTCCATACTAATTAAGCTAAACTATTGTTTGGTTTTGGAAACCCTGGTGGTGTAGTGGTTAAGTGCTACGGCTGCTAACTAAAAGGTCAGCAGTTCGAATCTACCAGGCACTCCTTGGAAACTCTATGGGGCAGCTCTACTTCATCCTGTAGGGTGACCATGAGTTGGAATTGACTCAACCACCAGGGGTTTGTTCGTTTCTTTTTTATTGTTTGGTTTGGAGCTATGGGGGCTCGGTGGTTTAGTGATATGGCTGCTAACCAAAAGGTCAGTAGTTCGAATCCACCAGCCACTTCTTGGAAACCCTATGGGGCGGTCCTATAGGGCCAGTATGAGACGGAATCAACTCGATGGCAACGGGGGGAAGAAAAGGGAATCACTTGGTTTAAAGAAGACTTCAGGGGATATTTTAGGTTTAAGGTTTAAAGATTCTCTCAAGGCAATAGTTTTGGGGGTTCAGCTAGCCTCTATGGCTCCAGAAAGTCTGGATTCCGTGAGAATTTGAAATTATCTTCCACAATTAGGGTTTTTTAAAATCATTACTTCTGGTGCACACTCTGTTATCCCCATTGCAATTTGACAATACAAAAGACAGATTTCAGGAGTGTGTGTGCACATGTGTGTGTGTTTGCGTGTGTGTGCACACGTGTGCCCAAGAGAATGTATTCTCCCCTGGAGCCTCCAGAGGGAATACCACCCCACTGATGCCTTGGTTTTAGCCCGTGGAGAACCATTTTGGACTTTTGGCCTCTAGAACTGTAAGACAATAAATCTGTGCTGTCTTAAGCACTAAGTTAAAGAGCGCTGATGGCACAATGATTAAGTGCTTGGCTGCTAACTGAATGTCCAGGCAGGGACCAGTAACTTGAAATTTGCCTCCAAACTTGGAGGGTGTTGAGAGATCAAAGAAAGAGATGGGCACTCCAGCATGGCGGCAAAGGAGTTTGTATTATTAGAGAGCTTTATGTACTGAGGCAGTGGTCCTTGGTGGCAGGAGGACTGCCTTTTGTTTTTTAAGGTTACTGTAAAAAGTTGGAATTAGTGTTCAGGCACCATCCTTCTATAAACTGAATACCTCCCTGAATTTTGGCCACTCCGTCTGTGATATTCAATCCACATGAGACTGAAGACTATACTCACCTGAGTGGTGGAGAGGAGCAGGACTTCACACTGGAAAACCAGCTGATCTGAGCAAAAGCCTGCAGCAAGGCAGCTCTTATGCCATGACAACCCACACACTTCTAGAAGAGCTGACTGTCCTTTGAGAAACTACATATATAGCCTTAAGGTCTTTAACCAGGGAAGAAAGTGCTTCATCTGAATGATCAAGTAGGGTAGACCCTCTTCTTCCTTTTATCCCTTCTCCATAGCAATCTGCAACCCCAGCCACACCATCAGCTTGATAATTTACTGAAATTGCTTCCATTAAGTTTCCCAGTGACCTCCATATTGCTAAACCTGTATTCACTTGCATCTGTGAAATATTGTGCCTCCCCTGAAATTCTGTCTTCCTTTGGCTTTTGGTGCACCTTTTTTCCTTGGTTCTCCTCCTACACTTGCAGCCACTGCTTTGTAATCTCCTTCGACTCCTCTGGCTGACATTTGAAGTGGATGTTCCCAGGAGTCCTTGGCTTTCCTTTTTCTCACTCTATTTACAGTTCTTGGGCACAATCATTGGTTGAATGCTCGAATCCATGGTTTTGCTCATAGTGTACGATTAAGTGCTTAGCTGTTAACCAAAAGGTCAGCAGTTCGAACCCACCAGCTGCTCCGTGGGAGAAAGATGTGGCAGTCTGCTTCCATAAAGATTACAGCCTTGGAAACCCTATGGGGCAGTTCTACTCTGTCACATAGGGTCGCTATGCATCAGAATCAACTCAATGGCAGTGGGGGGTGGGGGTCCAACCTAGGGGTTTCATCTTTCCACACTATATTGGATAATCTGTTGTGATCCATAGGGTTTTCACATACTAATTTTCAGAAATAGATCACCAGGCTTTTCTTCTTAGTCTGTCTTAGTCTGGAAGCTCAACTGAAACCTGTCTACTAGGTTAGTGCTGGTATTTGAAATACTGGTGGCATAGCTTCCAGCATCATAGCATCACGCAAGCTACCGCAGTACAACAAACTGACAGATGGGTGGTGGTAGTTGTTATTAATAGCTGTTTTTATTACTCATCCACAATACACTCTAAGCCCCTTGGAGAGCAATGACTTATTCTATATCTAGTACACGGCCTGGCGATCTGTTAGGCATTCAGGAGACATTTGGGTTTGCATTTCCCACTTCCATCCTTTCCATTCACAAAGGCTTGATGATGATATAACTCAATTCAATTTCATTTATTTATTTGTTTTTGCTTTTTCTTAATTGAGTAGGGTGAAAAAGAAAGAAGAAACTGAGCATCTGCATTTACTTACAGATTTCTTAGCCATGGACCATGGTTAGCCCCCAGGGATTGAAAATAAAAAAAACTAAACCCGTTGCCATTGAGTTGACCCAACTCATGGCAACCCTATGTATTACGGAATAGAACTGCTCCATAGGGTTTCCTTGTCTGTAATCTTTACAGAAACAGATCGCCAGGCCTTTCTTCCACAGAGCTGCTGAGTGGTTTCCAACCACTAACCTTTGGGTTAGTAGTCTAGTGCAAACCATTTGCACCATGCAGGGACCTCCCAGGGACTGCGAAGAGTTATTTCTGTAGATAAGGGAGCTTTGGCCCTAACCCTAGTCTATCTCACTGGCCCACCTCCCTTGCTCCAAGATCCCTTCTTGCTTTAACTTCTTCCTCTGTCTAGTCCTGGGCTCTTGAAGATTTTCAAAGAATGTAGTGGTGGTAGTGGTGGTGGTATAGGGGCAGGGGGAGGAGGTTGTGTGTATAGCTTGAGGGAACAACCAACTTTTTGAGAGTGTCCCAAGAGAGATGAATAAAGATGAGATTGTGTACTTTCCCTAAGGGCCTGGAGGCTGGGAGCATTTTATCTGAGCAGGCATACCCACCTGATCTTGTAAGGCAAAGGTGGGGCAATCATCCTTTTCCATGTTTTTGTTAGATCATTTGGAAGTCCTAAGAATAGGGGCTTCTTTGTCAGAGCCCTGATGGTGCAGTGGTTAAGAGCTACGGCTGCTAACCAAAACGTTGGCAGTTTGAATCCACCAGCTACTCCTTGGAAATACTCTGGGGCTGTTCTACTCTGTCCTGTAGGGTCACTAGGAGTTGGAATTGACTTGATGGCAATGGATTCATCAGATAAGGACTTAGAGTGGGTGGGGAGCTCTACTGGATGAAATAACCACCTTAAATGTATTTTCCAAACCTAAAACAGGACAAATTAAGACACGCAGAATTTTTTTTTACAGGTTTGTGATTTTAAATGTTATGCAGAGATATGAAAAATGAAATCACATTAGCTGAACTGCCTTTATTAAAGACTATAATTACACAAAAGAAACAAGTTCAGTCAAAAATATTTTAGTGTTTGTAGTATTTCATAATGTCGTTGCTGTTAGGTGCCATTGAGTTGGTTCTGACTCATACAGTCCTTATGTACAACAGAATGAAACACTGTCCGGCCCTGCACCAGCCTCACTATCATTGCTTGTTTGAGCCCAATGTTGTAGCCACTGTGTCAAACCATCTCATTGAGGGTCTTCCTCTTTTTCGCTGATGCTCTAACTTACCAAGCATGATGCCCTTCTCCAGGGACTGGTCCCTCCAGATAACATGTCCAAAGTATGTGAGACAAAGTCTTGCCATCTTCGCTTCCAAGGAGCACTCTTGTTGTATTTCTTCCAAGACAAACTTGCTTGTTCTTCTGGCAGTCCATGGTATGTTCAGTATTCTTCACCAACATCATAATTCAAAGGCATCATTTCTTCTTTGGTCTTCCTAATTCATTGTCCAACTTTTGCACACATATGAGGCAATTGAACATATGATGGCTTGGGTCAGGTGCACCTTAATCCTCAAAGTGACATCTTTGCTTTTTACCCCTTTAAAGAGGCCTTTGCAGCATATTTGCCCAACGCAATAGTCATTTGATTTATTGGCTGCTGCTTTCATGGGTGTGGATTGTGGATCCAAGTAAAATGAAATCCTTGGCAACTTTAATATTTTCTATGTTTATCATGATGTTGCTTATTTCTCCAGTTGTGAGGATTTCATAATAAAGGTTTAATTCAAGTCTTTTGACCATTTTTGTATTGTTTATCTTTTTCTTACTGATCTGCAAGAATTCCGTAAGAATTATGGCTACAAGTGCAAATATATTTTCTCACTCTGTGGCTTGCTTTTTCATTCTTTTCATAGTGTCTTTTGATGAACAGAAGATTTAAATTTTAATGGAAGTCTATCTTCTTTCCCTTTATGGATACTCTTTTTTTGTGTGTTCTGTTTAAGAAGTCTTTGCCTATCCTAAACCATGAAGATATTATTCTATCTTGTTCTGTTTTAGAAGCTAACTTATAAGAGAGGATATTCCAAATGGCTCATAAACATATGAAAATTACTCAACACCATTACTTACCAGGGAATTTCAAATGAAAACCATTAGAATGTAACTCTACATACCCGTCAGAATGGCTAAAAAAATAAATAAAGCAAACATACATAACATCAAGTATTGGAGAGAATATGGAGCAACTGGAACTCTCATACTCTGCTGGTGGACAGGTAAATTGGCACACTAAATTAGTGCAATCATACTGGAAAACTTTTTGGCAATATCTACCAAAGCTGAACATAAGCTTACCAATGGCTTAGCAATTTCATACCTGGGTTTACACCCAACAGAAATGTGCAGATCTGTGCACCAAAACACATGTTTGGGAAACAAATCAATTTCTCCAAACTGAAAACAATCCACATGCCCAACAATAGTGAAGTGGATAAATACATTGCGGCATATGCATTCAATGGAATACTATACAGTAATGAAAAAAGAGTAAACTATTATTACATGTAAAAACATGTATGAATCTCACCCATATAAAGTTGAACAAAAATAGCCAGACACCAAAGAGGACATACTGTATGATTTTATTTATATGAAGCTCAAAACCAGAAAAAACTAATCTACTGTGAAAGAAGTCAGGATAGCAGTTGTCTTTGGCATGGATAGGGGTGGGGATGGATTAGAAAGGAGCAAGTGAGAGGCTTCTGGGGTGCAAACAATGTACTATAGTTTGATCTGAGTGGCAACTTTATGGTTGTGTACTTTCGTAAAAATGCATCAAGTGTCACTCAAAGGTTTGTGCACTTCAACTAAAAAAGTTAAGGAAAAATGTTAGTTAATAAAATATTTTAGTTGTAATTTTCACCATTCATTGACAATATACATTGATAAGTACTGGTTTGCTTATATTTGTGTGTTTGAAGAACTCGGTTTACTCAATCACTGTAATGCTTACTGACCTGGTTCATTGAGACATTATTTGCAGCAATGTTAGAATTTCTGTGAAATGTCAATAATTTATGGAGACTGGGATATTTAAATGTGATGGAGACACAAAAAGTACAAGGAATAGAGTTAGAGGAATTCTAATATTCTTTCTGGTCCTAAGATATAATGACTTGTCTGAAGTCATATACAGTAGTAATAATATTACCCTTTGATGAGAAAAGCAATAAGATATGATGACTTGTTTGAGGTCATGTATAACTGTTCTTTGATTGTAAGAACAATACTATGTGGGACATTTTGAGTTTTTTCAGGAATATTGACTAGGTTTACATTGACTTTACACTTTTTGCAGAAAATATTAAAAATATTTGGATCTTGTCTTACACTTTTCAGTTTTTTCACGTTATGTGATCTGCTACTTACAACATGTTGAATGAGTAAATGAACAAATGAACACATTTTGTTTTTGTACTCAGTACTAGGGTCACAGTAGTGAAAAGCCAGACCTGCTCCCTGTACTGATGGGCAATTAGTATTCTAACAGGTGAGACTGACCTTAAACAAGTAACGTAAGGCATATGAGCACTAGCAGAGGGACATAGTCTGCTGTTTGAACCCACCAGCCTCTCTGCTGGAGAAAAGACCTGGTGATCTGCCTCTGTAAAGATTAACCCATTGCCATCAAGTTGATTCTGACTCATAGCGACCCTACAGGACAGAGTAGAACTGCCCCATAACGTTTCCGAGGAGTGGCTGGCAGATTTGAACTGCTGACCTTTTGGTTAGTTGTCGTACCTCTTAATCACTACACCACCAGGGCCTAGGAAACCCTGTGGAGCTGTTCTACTCTGTCCTATAGGGTCACTATGAGTCAGAATCCACATGACAGCACACAACTACAACAGGGGGTCTAACCTAGCCTAGGGGATTGCAAAGAGTTTCCTGAAGAACCTGACACCTACTGAGATGAGTACTTTATCAAAGTTGCCAGATAAAGTGGGAAAATAGAGACCATTTAGGCAGAAGATGTAAGTAGTACATTCAAAAGCCACTCGAATAGAGAACAGGATGTTGTTTGGAAAAAAAAAATTCAGTTGTTTGGACAAGAGAATTTGAGGAGAGATCTAGCAACTATCAGAAGTAGAGGGCCCTGTTTGCCCTATTAAGGATACTGGACTTTATCCCAGCGCAAGGTGAAGTCATTGCAGATTTTAAGCAAGTGTCTTAATCATGTTTATATATTAAGAATCAAACTGGAGTAGGAAAAACTGTGTCTTTTGGTGAGGCCAGAGATAAGAAGTAGAGCTGGAACTAGAACCCTCCTATCTAGGGGCCTGGTCCCGGACTACCCTAAACACTCTGCATTTGTTGTTCTCAAGCTAAAATAAAAAACGGAACTTGGTGTTCCAAGTGAAGCTTGAGAATGCAGCTGTCCCCCTTTCCCTTCTTTTCTGGCACCAGGCCATATGCTGGCGAGAGAGGAGGGGTGACTGTTGACACAAAGTCACGGCAGACCCCATTACAGAGGGGCCCATCCTGCAGGGTTCACCCCACAGCGGGACTCTGTACTCTTTTCATGGATTTTACCTAGAAACACTTTTTACACACTAGCAAACTCCCTCAAATTACGGGTTCCCATAAGGCCTACTTGGAATTCTGTGAAATTGATGCCACTTTGGAGAGTTATAAAAGTCAATTGGTCTCTTTCCAGAACACAGTGTCCAGGGCTAGTGAATTGGAAAGCAGAGGTGTTTTCCAGGACAGACAATTGGTTTTTGAGAGACAGAGGAAAAAAAAAAAAAAAAGGGAAAGCGTAGAGTAGTTGTGGAAATGTCACTTTTTAAAAGTGCACTCTATGCTCCTTGCCTCGGTTTCTTCAAATTTACTGACCCCTGAACCCACTGAAATTTGTCTTTTTTTCCAATACTCTCTGGGTGGTGCAAACAGTTAACAGGCTTGGCTACTAACCGCAAGTTGGAAGTTTGAATCCACCTAGAGTTTCCTTATAAGAAAGGCCTGATGGTCTACTTCTGAAAAATCAGCCATTGAAAACTCTATGGAGCACAATTCTACTCTGACACACAGGGGGTTATCATCAGTCAGAATCAACTCAGTGGCAACTGTTTTGTTTTGTCTTTTCCCCTACTACTCTACTGACCCTGCTCTTGTCTGAGTCACAAATGACTGCCTGTGATAAACCCAGCAGCTTCTTTTCAGTGCTCATCTTACTAAAACTCTTTTCGCGATTCATACCATTCGCCCTCCCCTCTCTTTGAAACTCTCTTTTCTTGCAGCTTCAGTGAAGTCACTCATTCTGGGTTTTCCTTTTATTTTCCCATCTCTTGTTGGCTTCTTTTGCTTTTCACGCCATTAAATGCTAGTATTCCCTAGGGTTCTAGTTGTAGTTTTTTTTTTCTCCTTTCTTTCACACTTGCTGAACAATGTCCTCCACTATCATGCTTCAACTGCTGATGATTTCTCAAGGTATATTTCTAGCTCTGATATCTTCTGGGCCTGGACCTAAAGTATCAGTAATTGCCTACTGGATTTCTTCACCTGATGACCTAATACTGGGCCATATGCCACAAATCAATACCAAATTAATTATGCTTATGTATGTCCCTTATCTCCAGTTGAAACTGCATCTCCTCCAGCATTTCCTGTCTCAGTTAATGGCACTATCTGACCAGGTACCTACTCCAGAAAACTGGTATAGTGGGTTGAATCATGTCCCCGTAAAAGACATGTCCACCCAGAACCTCAGAATATGACTGTCTTGGTCATCTAGTTCTGCTATAACAGAAATACCACAAGTGGATGGCTTTAACAAAGAGAAATTTATTCTCTCACTGTCTAGTAGGTTCCAAGTCCAATTCAGGGCATTAGCTCCAGGGGAAGGCTTTCTCTGTGGGCTCTGGAGGAAGATCCTTGTCAGCAGTCTTCTCTTGTTCTGGGAGCATCTCAGCACAAGAACCTCAGGTCTTAAGGACGCGCTCTGCTCCCAGCACTGCTTTCTTGGTGGTTATGAGGTCTCCCGTCTCTCTGCTCACTTCTCTCTTTTATATCTCAAAAGAGATTGGCTTAAGACACAACCTAATCTTGTAAATCTCATCAATATAACTTCCACTAATCCATCTCATTACATCATAGTAATAGGATTTATACAATATGTAGGAGAATCACATAAAATGGTGGACAATCATACAATACTGGGAATCATGGCCCAGCCAAATTGACACACATATTTTTTGGGGGACATAATTCAATCCATGACAGTGATCTTATCTGGAATAAGGATATTTGCAGATGTAATTAAGGTAAGAATCTTGAGATTAGATCATCCTAGATTGGAGTAGGCTCTAAATCCAATGAGGAGTGACCTTAGAGAGAAAAGGAGAAGACACAAGGACACAGAGGGAAGAAGGTCATGTGAAGATGAGGCAGACAGAGATTGGGGTGATGCTGCCACAAGCCAAGGAACACTAGGAACCACCAGAAGCTGGAAGAGGCAAGGAAGGATTGTCCCAGAGCCTTCAGAGGGATGGAAACCTTGCCAACACCTTGATTTTGGACTTTGGGCCTCCAAAACTGTAAGAGATAAATTTCTATTGTTTATAAGCCATCCAGTTTGTGGTAATTTATTATGGCTGCCACAGGAAACTAATACACCTGAGATTTATCCCTGAACAACTCCCCTCCCTCACCTAACTGTGCCATAGGTCATGAAGCCCAGTTGACTCTACATCCAAGATCCTTCTTTCTGCTGTACTTCTCCATCATCCACAACTTGTTTCTCTCAATCCAGGCTTTCTCTGTGCCAGTGCATCCCTCTGTCTTGCTACCTACGATCTTTCTAAAGTGTATACTGATTAGTTCTTTCTCCTCTTTTAAAATCTATAAGGACTCACCATCACTTCCAAGATAAAGCGTTACCCCTGACTGTGACACAGAAGGTCACTCACAGCCTGGTCCCAGCTTATTTCTCTAGGGTCTGCACCTACACACATCCTCTGCTTGAACACACTACACACGACCTGCCTCCTTGTTTTTCCCCTTGTTGCTCTCTGGTGCCTCCTTGGCTTCCCCTTCTCTTCACAACTAACCAACTCTCTCCACTCTTCAATGCCTTCTGGGTCAAAACTATCACCTCCCTGCAACTTTCCCTGATCCTTCTCTTCAATATCCCAGCAGAATATGATATAGCTTTTACTCTCTCAGCACTTTGTATACACCTCTATTATGGCAGTTATTGCATTATCTAATAACGATTTGCCTTTTGGTCTCTCCCCCCTCAGGGAGCTTTCCTTATTCTTCATTGTAATCCCCAAACTTCCAGGCAAGTAGTAAGCACTCACATATGTATGTACATATTGTTGTTGTTAGTTGCCATTAAGTTGATTCTGACTCATGGGGACCCCATATGTGCACAGTAGAACTGCTCCATAGGTTTTCAAAGCTGTGACCTTTCACAAGCTAATCACCAGGCCTGTCTTCTGAGGTGCCTCTGGGTGGGTTCGAACCAGCAACCTTTCAGCTAGTAGTCGAGTGCTTAACCATTTGTACCACTCAGGGTCTGACTCTCTCTATATATATATGTAAATGTTTCCTCCCTTCTTTTTCTGACCCCTTTCCAGTAAACCGATTAAAGGTGTAGACAAAGTCCAATTCATACTTTTCCCAGCAGAGCCATTCAAATGGACACAGCAGGCCCTGAGAAATAGTAATAAGAGTGAAAGATCAAGGGCTGGGAGAACAAAGAGCGCATTGAGTTTTTCTGTAGGGGTGACTGGGATTGCACCACCCCTGGGGTGCTTGCTCAGAAAATAACAGTAATGCTTTACAGCCTAATCCTGTTTTACACTTTCCAAAGCGTAGGCCAGCTGGTGTTAACATCATCATGGTGAATGAGCCAAATGGCGTAGGTATAGTAGTGTTTTTTGGTTTTTGGCGAGGGAGGATAAGGTGTTATCTCTATATGGAAGGGAGAAGCACAGCTGGAATAGGACTATTAATTCTCTAATGCAGGATCAGCAAACCTTTTCTGTAAAGGACCAAATAGTAAACATTTCAGGCTTTGTGGGTCATATGTCTCTTTCGCAACTATATTATAGAGCAAAATCAGCCATTGCTCTAGTTGTTGTTAGATGCCAACAAATCAGCCTTAGACAATACATAAATGAATGAGCGTGACAGTCCTCTAATAAAGCTTTATTTATGGACATGGAAATTAGATTTTTATATGCTTTTCAAATGTCATGAAATCTTCTTCTTCTTTTGGTTTTGTTGCCTCCAAACATTTAAAAGTGTAAAATCATTCCTAGCTCGTGGGCCATACAAAAGTAGGCAGCGGACCCACAGTAGGATTTGGCCTACAGGCCATAGTTTGCTAAACCAGTTCCCATCAAGTCAGTTCCAATTCATGGTGACCCCATTTATCTCAGAGTAGAACGGTACTCCATAGGGTTTTCAATGGCTGATTTTTCAGAAGTAAATCACCAGACCTTTCTTCTGAGGCACCTCTGGGTAAACTCGAATCTCCAACCTTTGGTTAGCAGCTGAGCACATTAACCATTTGCATCATGGTTTGCTAACCCCGCTCTAATGCTTATTCATCACTACACTGCCTAGGGTAGCTTCGTTTGAACTGATGCTGTATGGAGGGTACTAACCTATGATGTGACAACAGCAGCCATTACTTACTGAGTGCTGACTATGTGCCGGGCCCATGCTTCAGCTCGGTACATATGTTCTATCATTTATTTTTTACCACAACTGAGTGAGGGAGGATGAGGTAAGTGAATTGCTTAATATGGCCCTTCTAGCCATAGTTTTTATAACTCCTACCAAATGACTGGGTGGAACTATGCAAATGAGGTGTATGGAACTCTAACGAGGGAATTGGTCAGTTTTGCCATCCTACTAGGCTTAAAGGGAGACACTGAGAGACAGTAGGAGGTATAACAAGGAAGACAGAGAGGGAGAGCTGTAACACCAGAGAATCCGGGGCAGCAGAACCAGGAGCCCAGCAGGAGACGGGCAGATGATGGTGCAGTGGACTTCCTGGTGCAAGGAGCCAGAAAGCTGAGCACCTTAGGGCAGGAGGTGTGCTGGCAGAGTAGGGTGTCTCCCGGCCCTTGGTGGAGCTAGGTTTGCTGACCCACCCATGGAGCTAAAGCTGAGTGCCCTCAGGCCAAGGATTACTGGTAGAGTGGGGTGTCTCTGGGCACTTACTGGCAGAGCTAAAGAGCTTTGTAATACTTGCCTAGCAGGGCAGAGGCCAGGCCAAGAGACCAAGGACCCACAGGGCCAAGGAACAGGGAGAGACCTGCCTGCGGGCACTGCTGAGAGGAGGCTGTCCTGATCAAAGAACTATATCCTGAGTGTTCCTGAACCTGAATTGTAACCTGTTACTTCCCTAATAAACCCCATAATCATGAGTATTGTCTGTGAGTTCTGTGTGGCCATTGCAATGAATTATCGAACACAGCAGAGAAATAGAATACACTGTGGGAAGGACAGATGGTGTCAGAATTGGTAAAAAAAGCGCTGGTGAGAGGACATATGTCTGACCTCTGCCTCACAGGAATCAGCCTTGGGCTGTTGATCTTGATTCTCCTTCCCCTTTGTGAAGTTAGAGGAGGTCAGATGCCTCCACCATGCCATTTTTGCAGAGGAACTATACCCCTATTTTATGGATAATCAGACTGATCAACCAGCTTGTAATGGCCAGAGTCAGGATATGAGCGCATGTCTGTCTGATTCTGAGGAGCAAGTTCTTACCACTTTATTATACTGCCTTCTATGGCAAAGTATCACTGGCATGGAAATCACATTTTTCCAAAAACAGACATTCTTATCAAAAGGAAGTCAATTTTCCAAAAGAAAAATTGAAGACAAGCAGAAATGAAGAATGTGTCCTGTCATATCCAGCTTTGGAAGATTGGCTCAGAATATCTCAAGACTTTAGAAACTTTTCTGAGCTTGTTATCTAGTTCTTTTCACTAGGAGTTTGGAGGAATGCAGATAATCCTCACCCCTCACCGAAGGCCACCTCCGTCCCTAACATACACACACATACACACACGTTTCTTAGGTGTTCAAATTAAACCACTCTCCAGTGATCTATTTGGCATTAATATCTAAAGGACAGATGCCAATCTATTGCCTGCTCCCTGAGGACCCTGTCAAATGAGTGCAAAGGTGGGCAATTCTTCCTGTAGGAATTGCCAAAACACTTTGTGTATGCCTTTCCCTCTCCTCTGCTTCCTCCTTGGACATCCACCCACTCTGAACTCAACACTGAGGGTGACTCAAGGGTCAGTCCTCAGTAATAACGTCATGAGGGTGGATTAGGGGAGGCATGGGCCTAGGGTACTGTCAGCTGCCCTCTCTGCATTCACGAAGTCTACTCCAAGGCATTCCTTCTCTGCCCCTACCAGTTGCATCACCAAAGGCGTACGGGGGGCAGACAGCACTGGGTGACACTGCCAGAGGGGGTGACACCGAAAGGACTGACTAGGAAATTTTTGTGCAGTGTTTAGCAGAAATTTATTTATTTATTTTATAAATATATCCCTGCAGTTAGTTATAACAACAACTTACATCTATCAATATACCTACAAGGCTAAAACTCAATGCAAATTTACTGTTTGAACCTTCGAATGTGCTCCAGTCAGAGCTGTCATTGTTACCCAATTACAGTGACGCTTTGAATCATGTGGTTTCATCTGCATGTTCTACAAGCACTTATTGTTTTTTTAATTGCTACCAGTGTTTTTTTTTTTTTTTAATAGTTGCTGATTCTATCATATTTTCTGGTGTTTTAGCTACAATATTGTGGTAATTATCACGGGGGGATGACACCATGAGTTACCATACTGGCTGACACCAATCCTAGTGACACAACTGGCCCCCATTCTGCCCCACCGTCCCACTTCCCCTCTGACCTCATAGCCTAGTTCCTTCTTCCAGAACTGGGGTGTGACTATCACCCCGGGCAGCAGCAACTGCAGGCCTTGGGGAAACAAGCTCAGTTTGTTTGGTGGTGATGGAATTAAGTTGGGAGTAGGGGTGGGAGCTGGGAGAGGAAGAGAAGAGAAACACAAAAGGGAATTAAAAAGATCTGACCATGAGTAGAATAGGTTCAAGCCAGAGGTAGAGATGGGGTATCCCTGAGCTGACCTGAACCTTGCCTCCCTGTCTTCCTTTCCTCCCAGTCCTTGTCTTGCAGATCTCAGAGGTCCTTGGAAGTCGGTCATCTCCTAAACATGGCAGTTTCAACTCTTTATTAGAAATCCCCTCCTTGGCTCCTCTGCTTCAGTCCCCTCTACTCCTGCCCTCCTCCCTTTCTCATTTTGCTGATGAATCTTTTTGGAGATCTAGGGGAGGGTGAGAGGTTGGGGCGCAGCTGCTGAGCCTCTAGGCCTATCTCCAAACTTCGTTCCATCTAGACCTGTGCCTGAGCCACCTCTCCTGTTGTGGCTTTCAACTCACCCTCTGCTCTCCAAGAAGGGAAAAGGCCTTTGAGACACTGGGCTGGACAACAGGAAGGAGGGCTGGGGGTCTTGGTTTAGGAGGATTTGAAGGCCTCTGTATACAAATCACTCAGCTTTAATCCTGGCTTCTTAATGAAACTGTGAGTAGGGGCAAAGTGACCTACATTTACAAAACAAATCTCAAAAGTTTATTCTTCCCACTCACCATTATGAAAGTCATATTTGCTCATGGTAGACAATTTGGTAGCACAGAATCATACAGAAAAAAAAAAGAAGAAGAAGGCAAAGATCACCCATAATTCTACAACCTGGAGAAAGCCTCTCTAGGCATTTTGGTATACTTCCTTCCATTCCCTGTTCAATGACTCTTTTTTGTTGAGAGCTATGGTTGCTAACCAAAAAGGTCGGCAGTTCGAATCCACTGCTATGGGGCAGTTCTACCCTGTTCTATAGGGTCGCTATGAGTCAGAATCAACTCAATGGCAATGGGTTTGGTTTTTTATTTTATTTTATTTTTTTGCCTATAACACATGGCATCTACAGTTTGGTATCCTGGTTTTTTTTCCATTGGTATTCTTTCAGAATTAAAATTAAAAATTTTTTTTTCCCAAAGCAGTAACAGTCTACATTTAATGAATGAGTATTTGTCTTCCAAGACAAGATAATGTGTTTATCTAGGAATTAGTGTTGAATACTAATACACACACGCGCACACACACCCACACACCCACACCCCTACTTGTCCTGTTTGAAAAATGTATCAGGAAGCAGGAGCTAAGTTATTGTTATTAAGTGCCATTGAGTTGATTTTCTACTCATAGCGACCCAGGTGTATCATCAAAAATAAAATACCTCTCACTGTGAGGAACAGGCTTTTCAGATGAGATATGTGGCCATGGTGTCAGGAGGTAGGGGAAGCTGCAGGTAGGAGGTGGGCAGAGGGTAAATGGTTTACAGCTGCCCACTCCCCCTGTTGAAACATCTACCGCTTGGTGAGAAAACTTCCTCTGGGATGGACTGTGAGCCAGTTACCTGAAAGCTAGGGCCAGGCTTCAAAAATATAGGTGTATATTTTTAAACTCAATAAATCAAAAACAATTCAACATGGATTCTTAAAAAAAAAAAAAAATCTGAATGAGAAGAAAGAGTTGTATTTGTTTTCCCTGGAATGCCAGCATTACTCTCCCACATCATTGTTTGTTTCCCTGGTACTCTGGATTTCATTTAATCTGTAATGTACCCCAGAATAGAATCCAACCCTTTCAGTGGAGGTGGTGGCCAGCACCGCCCAAAAGGCTACTATCAAAGTCTACATGTCCGGTCTCCCCCAGGGAAGACTTCTTAGTAATATTTTGGGTTCTTTGGGGCTAGCAGAGGACAGGAGAGAGGGGTTTGGGTAGGAAGTACAGCCAACAGCAGCTGTGAACCCACCGTGAAGGAACTTAATGTAAGCTTCAAGAAGAATTCTCAAGGAATGGCTCTCAGGGCTGTGTTTCTCAGCTTTGAGAGTCAGCAACTGGACTCTGCATGGACTGAAACCACAGGGAAGAGGAAAGAAGTGAGAGGAAATATGAGGGTAAAGGTAAACAAATGAGAGATGAGTTGAGTTACCCAAGACGCAGACTCTCATGCTTGGGCATCAATAAAACAAGGGAACCACCGACCTTTTTTTTTTTCATCTATTTGTTTTGTTTTTATTGTTGAGAATATATACAGCAAAACATATACCATTTCAATAGTTTCCACAATGTACAATTCAGTGACATTGATTACATTCTTCAAGATGTGCAACCATTCTCACCCTTCTTCTCTGAGTTGCCCCTCCCTATTAACATAAACTCAGTGCCCCCTAAGTTTCCTATCTAATCTTTTGAGTTGCTGTTGTCAATTTGATCCCATATAAAACCAAAACAAACCTGTTGCCGTTGAGTTGATTCTGACTCATAGTTCAGAGTAGCCCTGCCCCATAGTGTTTCCAACGAGCAGTAGTGGATTTGAATTGCTGGCCTTTTGGTTAGCAACCAAGCTCTTAACCACTGTGCCACCAGGGCTCCTGATCCCTTATAGATAGTCCTTAAATGAGTATAATGCTCAAGGCAGACATTCTTTACTAGTTAAGCTAAACTATTGTTTGGTTTTAAGAAGACTTTAGAGGATAATTTTGGTTTAAGGTTTAAAGATTATCTCAGAACAATAGTTTCAGGGGTTCATCCAACCTTCAAGACTCCAGGAAGTCTGGAGTCTATAAGTATTTGAAATTCTGTTCTGCATTTTCCCCTTTGTGATCAAGATTCTTCTACTGAATCTTTGATCAAAATGTTCAGTAATGGTAGCCGGGCACTATCCAGTTCTTCTGGTCTCATGGCAAAGGAGGCAGTTGTTCATGGAGGCAATTAGCCACACATTCTGTTTCCTCCTCCTATTCCTGACTCTTCTTCTTCCTCTGTTGCTCCAGGCAAATAGAGACCAATTGTTGTACTTTGAATGGCTTGATTTTTTTTTTTTAAAGGATTTAATATGTCCTATTTCATAAACAACACTCATATATTGCCTGAGGGATAAGGGTGAGGTAAAGAAGGGAGTTTCATAATCCTGTTAATAATTAGGGACTCAAAAGGTCATGAATAAGAAGGAGGAGATAAGGAAAACGAAAAAGAGAAAGATGGAGGATAAAGGAAAGAAAAGCAAGCAGGTTATCAGTCCTCAGTGAGACAGATTGACACAATAGCTGCAACAATGGGCTCAAACACAGTAATGATTGTTAAGATGGTGCAGGACTGGGCACCATTTTGTTCTGTTGTACATAGGGTTGCTATGAGTCAGAACTGACTCAATGGCATCTAACAAGAACAACAACTTTAACTGTCTAGAGGAACCCTGATGGCACAGGGGTTAAGAGCTTGGCTGCTAACCAAAAGGTCGGCAGTTCAAATCCAACAGTTCCTCCTTGGAAACCCTATGGGGCAGTTCTACTCTGTCCTATAGGATCACTATGAGTTGGAATTGACTTGACGGCAGTGGATTTACATCTTAGGCTCTTACTAGAAACTGGGAATACAGAATTAAAACTTTCAAGGTCAGCCTTCAAGGGGTTGTATGCCATGGAAAATTTGTCCCTTAAGTCCTGCCCTGGTGATTGCTTCTAAACACCTTCATTGTTCAGATTACCCAGATGGTCTTAAGCTTGAGTCAGTTGGAGCCAGAGACTGTGTACTGTACTGCTATCTGGGCTTTGGACATCATACTTGTTGTGTCCACTGGGATGGCCCTCTAGCTACTATGCCTTTGTGGCTGCCTACTCTTTAGGAGGAAACTCAGTCTGTATCTTTAGATATAATTTGTCCTAGAACCTTGGGGAAGGGCTGTGACTCTATAAGAGAAATCTTCCTATATCTTCATTGAAATAGAGTCTGACTTGCTCACTCTGTATGGGTGTAGGTATGCACTTTTGCTTCAGACCTACAGGTTGCGCTTTATTTCTAAAGACATGGTTAAAAGGGATATATCTAGCCATTTCTTTTCCTTAATACTTTAAAATACATGGTACACTATTATAACAGTCTCTTTCTGTGGCATTGACTATCTTAGAAATGCTGGACATTAGACCAGATTAAGAAGAAAGATTGGGCATTAGACCAAATTAAGAAGGAAGGTAGAATCATTCTTGAATCACTAAAAACTTGAGACAATATGCCTTCATGGGGGAAATCTCTAGGTTGAGAGTTGGGGACACATATGAAAAATCTGCTTGGAGTTTCCTTTTCTTGGCTTTGGTTGGTATCCAGTGGCTCATTACCTGTGCAGTCACTGAAGGTGTGTGATGTTACTGAATCAGTGCTCTGCACCACTGGCTGCTATTTTTATCAAAGACACCTTGAGACACTTGCTGTTGTGCACAGACCAGGTTACAGAGATGAAGGGGATGGGCACCCTGCCAGCAGTTGCTTAAGCCTAGGAGAGAAGGCAGAGATGTAAACAACTGATTGAAATTTGAAGCAGAAATGAGTGAGTTCTAAATTGTGGAAGAGGCAGTGGGTCATGGGGACTCAGAGTGAGGATATTTAACTTTATATAGGAGAGAATCACAGAGCTTCATGCAAGCAGTATTCATTTCAGTTGGGCTTTCAAGGATAAGCAAGATCTCAAAGGTAGAAAAGATGGAAGGAAAATTTCCAGGTTCAGGGAGGGAATTATGAGGCAATTGCATGAGAACACTGCATGTAATGAGTTCCAGGAAAAGCAACTCTTCTGAGTGGCTTGAAGAGACAGAGCGCTTGGAGTGACGATGTGGAAGTCATGGGAAGGGCATTTGAGAGACTCACAGTAAGACATTCAACACCTTGCCCAAGGACACTCAGGTGGGAGGTACAGGGCAATACTGAAAGTGCTTGGTATTCCAAGTCAGGTGACCAGAGGCTGCATCTCAACTCAACCTCATTATTGCTGCCTGACCTTGAACAAGTTATTTTCATAACATATAACTTGAAGCTAATATACCTCACCTCTCAAACAAATGTGAATTTTAAAGAAAATGATGCTCGAAAGGGGGCAAACAACTGCAATAACAGACCCTCAATAAATGCTAAGTCCGTCCCTTACCCTTCTCTGGTGGAGTAAATTAGTAAACATAGTTGAGTATCAAGAGGTTTTCTACATTGTCATTCATTTCACAAATAGCTGTTGACCACCTACTATGTGTTAGGCCCTGTAATAGATGTTATCAGATATTCAAAAACGCAAGCTTCCAAAGAGAGAATAATACAGTTGGGGAGCCAATATGCAAAAGATTAAAGGTTAAGTAACAGTCCGAGATAACATGCCGAGAACCATCACTCGGCTGCCTACCACTGATAAACTAACAGGCCTACAGACAGTGAGAGCTGTGCATGATGTCCTAGTGGACAAAGAAGGGCTGTGAGTTCAGAGTAGAGTGAGGTCACTGAAGCCTGGGGTGAGCTGGAGAGTTTTCAAGGAATAGGAGAAATGTGAGCCAACCCTTCAACATGATTAGAGTTTGGAAAAGCAGAGGAAGGGAAGAATTGTACTAAGTGGTAAAAGTCAGCCACAGAGGTATGTCTGAGCAAGGTGAGCTTAGGAGACAGTGAATCCTGTTTGATTGCAGAGGAAGAGTCCTGGGAGATAAGGCTGAAAGGTAGATTGGGTCAGGATGTGGAAAGCATTGGAAATCTGGTGAAGGATTCAATTTCCATTATGGGCCGTGTCTTTTTCACTGTGTGCCCTAGACCACACTGATACCTTACCCACACTCTACATTTTTTATGCTGCTTATTCTTTACTACTTATGTATTGCCTTGTACTATTTTTACTGTTGTATGCATGTGTAATGCTGTGCCCTAAGCAAGACTGTAAATTCCTTGGACAGGTCATATAAGAGTTCCTAAGTTGACGTGACTTAGTGTGGTAGCATATCTTAGAAGCTGGGAGGTAAGAAGGATTTGGAGATACTCATGGAGAAGTGGAGATCATACTAGCTGGTAGTAGGCCTCAGCCACTGTCATTGTCTCCATAATCATCACATTTGAAGCTTCTCCAATGTTGGTTTCAATACTCCTGGTGTAGTCTTGAAGGTTTGGACCTCCTGTTTGAGCACTATCTCTGTAAACCATATTCGACGTATTGACCATCCATTAACACAGAATCACATGCCAGGAAAATAGCCACTCAGGAGTGTCTGGGTTCCTTATCTATCCAGGGCTCAGTGGTTCATCTCACTGCCTCTGGAAGCCATAGCCTATAGCAGGGCATCTTTGGTGGCCCTGATGACCACCCAGTGGTAAATGCAGATGGAGGGGACTTTTTCTGCTGAAGGGTCTTAGATCTTCCAGATTCTTATGGGTTTTGTTTGGTTAAGTTCCTTGACTTTCCCAAAACAAACCAATCAAAATCTCATCATTTAACAAGTGAAATCCTATGTCTTCCTAACCCTTTACCCTCTAGAGCCTCCTGTCCTTTGATATTACCAGTTGCCCTTGCTGAGCTTAATCCCAAGGGAAAAATCAATCAGGAACCTTGGAAATCACCCAGGAGCCAGGTGATCAAGGGCAGAAAGCAAGAACTGTGCAGAGCAAACACAGCCTGCCTGGATATTTGCTTTGGTTTAAAGAGTTACTGAGGATAGTAAACTAAGCTTTCGTTTTGCAGGGAGCTTTACTTTTCTGGCAAATAGCCATTTTTATGTAGCAATTTCTCCATTTAACCAGTCAAACAGATCCTTAAAATAGACCTGACTTGCTTCTCTGTAGATCAGCCAGGACAGCAGCAGTGACACCTGGGCCGTTGGTCCCAGTCACATGGCAGGAAAACAGCCACTCAGGAGTGTCTGGGTTCCTTATGTATCCAGGGTCCAGCTGTTCATCTCACTGCCTCTGGAAGCCATAGCCTATAGCAGTGCAGTTTTGATGGCCTTGACGACCACCCAGTGGTAAATTCCTCAAAGGAGTGCTTGCAACCCAACATACCGCCAGAGACCCAAACAGTGGGCCGTGTGCACAAACACTTTTAGAGAGCTTAAGTAGATAGTTGAGTTATCAAAGAGGCTGGGTAGCTTGTTCAAGCTCAGACGGAAAGTAAAGTTGAGATGCAAACTCTGGCCTGCCTGAGTTGGAATATCAAGCACTTTCATCTGTTCCTGGTTCTCCATGAAACAAGGGTAGCTCATTGGGGTAGGGGTGTATATGGAGACTAGAAAGAGGTAATACATAGTAGTTCCTACAAGGAACAAGGGAAAACCATCCTACCCAACAGCAACTTGCTCATGCTATTGGGTTTTCTCTGGCTGGTTTTTTGGTTGGGTTATGGCCTAGCTTCAAAGTCCTATAGATCTTGACCACCCTCTGCCTATCCTTCCTTTTCCTCCACTCCTTGTGCATATTTTCCAGTGGAAAACCATCCTGTTTACAGACACCCCCAAGGCACACACATATACATACCCTGGCTAATTCTTCCCTTTCGCCTTTATTCTTGTTCTTTTTTCTTGATAAGTCCTTCTAGTTCTTCTACCTATTTAAATCCTTCCTATCCTTTCAAGGTCCAACTCAAATTTATCTCCTCCAGATAGCCTTCCCAGAATGTTCCTTTGTCTTTCCTCACAATTTGGTTCTGATTCTTGTCTCTTTGTCTTGTGGTTTAGTTATGTCTCCCCATATAGTCTACAAATTCCAGGAGAGCAGAGTGAGGGGAGCCAGTTCAAGACTCTTTCTGGGGAGCAGTCAAAACTTCAATAGTCATGGGACAAAGTTAGGGAAGGTCCTGAGAAAAGCTAAATTTATCCATGTTTCCTGTGGTCCCTGATGAACTTCAGGAGAAATGGGCAAATTAGGAACCACTCATATGCCAGGGAGAGAGACCAGAAAAGTCAGTGCCCAAGGCAGGTGAATCATAGTGAAAGATGGAAATCTCACCAATGCTGACAAGCAGCAGCTGCCTAGCCATTTCACTGTGTGTGTGTGTGTGTGTGTATGTGTGTGTGCGTGTGTGTGTGTGTGTGTAGGAGGGTGGGAGGGATGTCTTTAAACTGAGGAGCTTGAGGTATTTTGGGGATTTAGAGATGACAGAAGACCAGGAGCCTCATCAGGGTTCCATTACTTCTAATGACCTGAGAAATGTAATTGTTTTCTCAAAGAACTAGGTAAAGAGTTGAGTGTATCCAAAGCATGCCAGCTTCCACCCAGTGCTCGGAGCATGCAATGCCCAGTGTGCAATAGTTTGGGGGACATAATGATAAGACTCCTACCTAGTGATGGACCACAGAGAAAATGCTGAGAGCATTGTCAATCTAGAAAATGTGTCTAATTTGCAAGGAGTTATAGGAAGCCGTGATGGAAGGTTGTTTTGCCCACTTAATGGTGACTCTCAAGAGTAAGATGGGCAGGAGGAAGTAGAAGGTGAAGGAGTATTTTTCAAGTACCTAGTGGTGCCTTTTTGTAAATATTAACTTAATCCTTTGAGGTAAATATCCTCTCATTTTATAGATGAAGAAACTGAGACTTACAGAGTTCCTCTAACAACGTCACACTAATAATTATCAAAGTTATGGTTGAAATTTAGGCTATCTAGCTCCATAACTTTGGCTCTTTCTACCATACTGCAGTGCTTTCCAGCTTTCTCTACTTCCTTGGGGTATACAATTCCAGACTGGGACATGCGTGTGTACGGGGGGTGGGGGGAGGGATGGTGGTGGTGAGGGGTGGGAAGCCTCCTGGGAGAGCCTAGTGCAATCAGAACATGGAGGAGGAGATTGGGAGCTCCTTGCTCATAAAACCTCCTGGATCTTGGGCCAATCAGAAGCTAACCATCAAGCAACACCTCTTCTGGGCAGACTCACCACTTTCTTACTTGGAATTTCTATTTCTTCCAAAATGACATTTCTCTGAGAAACACTTAAGGTGAAAGCTGGATGTTGTTGCTTTTTTCTCTTTGTTTTTCACTTATGATAACCTTTGTGGTCACATCTCCGTCTGCTTGCTCTTTGCCCTCAGCATAGAAAAAGTGCATATTTGTCCAACCTTTATACCACATTGCTCTGAGCAGTACGTGCTCTGATCTGGACTAAGTCCACATAGCAGAGGGGTGGGTGACCTTCTAATGACCCTTCCAGGAAACAGCTGTTTTCTCTGGTTCTCCTGAGGCCCATGCTAGTGGCAACAGTGCTAGGATGGGGACAGAGTGGGCAGAAGCCTGCTTACCTGCATGAAGTTCAGGAACCATCTAACAAACTTCTCTAGGATTAACCTCAAACGCCGTTGCCTACCTTTAAATCCTCCTACTTCCTCCCTTCTATCACTTCAAGCATTGGCTACACATACTTGTAACACACATTTAACACTCGAGAGGAAAATAAGCAATGAAGAACATGACAAAATGCAAGACAGTTACTCAGAGACAGCTGTAGGTTCCAGGAGCTTCTTGTAGTCTTCTTTACTTTTCCTGTGCGTTGAGTTTGGTGTTCCTTAGGATTTTGTCTTGGGCATCTTCTCTTCTCAGGGTACTCATTCTCCCTGGGCAATTTCATTCTTCCACATGATAGCAATTACCACCTCTATCTCAATGACTCTGAAATCTCTCTCCTCAGATTCTTGTACCCACCTGTACACTAGACCCCTCCACTGGGAATTCCCCTAAGATATTATAGGTTTGCAATAAATCATTGTTGAATGCATGGACTGTTTAACTCTAATGGCTGGCAGCTCAGCCAGAGGTAAGCTTCTGCTTTGTTGGATTTTCTAGTTCCCTTTTGATTGTTGCACTGTGAGGCAGGTTGGAGTGGTGGAAGGATCACAAGCGTTAGAATTACAACTGCTTGTAGACTTGAACTTGCTATAATATCTGTATCTACTCATCTCTCTACCTGGTCACAGGTAGGCCCCAGCTCAAACTCTGAGGTAGGTGGTATACAGTCCCAGCCAGGATTCTAGATCCAGTTTTGATGCAAATTAGCTGTGTAGTTTGGGCAAGTCCCTTTGCCTTTCTGGGCCTCTGAGAGAGTTAAACTGGATGATTTCTAGGGTCCTTTCTAACACTTAGGAGCCATGGTGGTACAGTGGTTACAGCACTTGGTGGTTTGAACCCACCAGTCACTCTGAGGGAGAAAGATGTAGTAGTCCGCTTCCATAAAGATTTCAGCCTTGGAAACCCTATGAGGCAGTTGGAATCAACCCGATGGTAGTGGGTTTGGGTTGTTCTTGGTTCTAACACTCAGCTTTCAATGTGAAGTGTTCTAGTTCCTCTGGGTAAGTTGATTTTTTTTAAACTAACTAGCTGATAGTCTTGGCCAAGAGAGGTGCTACAAATCTCAGCAACTTGGCAAATTTCATTCTGTTTTTCTCTAGATTTGTCCAGATCTTTGTGAATGAGGCTGAGAACTAATTCTTGGTCTCAACACAATCTAAAATTCAGACTTCTGTCGTAATACATGTACCCACGGCAGGCTTCAAGATGAGTGTAAAAATAGCTCCATCCTACACAGACGCCTATTTTTGTCTAGCATGTCCACTTTCCTTCCTCCTGACACATGGACTGGCAGGAGCAGCTGTTGCCTAAGCACCAGGCACATGCTTATCTGCTCAGGTGACTGTACAGAAGCGAGTTGTAGCCCCAGGTTGATAACTGCTTGACAAACATGCCAGAACAGATGCATCTGAGTTGTCAACCTCTCAAGTATTCACCTTGGTAGGTGCATAGCTATTCTAAAACTGTTTGCAGGCTACTATTTATTTCCAATAATAAATGAATTGAAATTATAATCAAAGTGACACATTGCTCCGAGTTCAAACAAGTCAAATGTACTAAAAACAACAACAAACAAACTTACAAACACTGATCTAATAGCCTCCTGACCACCTTCCCCATATACTGTTTCCCCAGAGGTAATTGAATTCAAATCTTTCTGCTGTTTCTTGTAATATGTACCTCCATATTTTCAAATATTATGCTTCTATCACTGTCACTTGATTAATAATTTTACTTTTTAAAAATTTTACTGTAGATGAGATTGTAGTTTTCTTATACCACCCTCCCCACTTCTCGTTCTCCCATGCTTCCAGTTCCTCTGATAGAATATTAAAACAATATTCAGTGCATACAGTATCATGGTTCTCGAAAGATGGCTCATGCTAAGCCAAGTAGTGGACTATGATTTCAACCTTTTGTTTTTTTTAAAATTAGTGATTACTTGCTTTCTTCTTTGACTCCTCCCACCCCTTAATTTTCTTTGTATCTATGGATAAATCATCCTACTCTATTCAACATCTGCTGTATCTAAATCTCCACATGGTCAGACTTTGTGTCTGTGGGGGTTGGAGATATTTTTGCATTCACCTTGAAGCCTGCCATGGGTACAGCTTTATTTTCTTCCATAGGCCTCTCTCTGGGAGCCTGTATTCCCTGCTCCACTTTGGCCTGGTTCTCTACGCTGGCTGCAAAGCTGTCCATACGGGACTTCCCTTCACAATCATCCCTAAATGTCCTTTATCTTATGTTGCATCTTCTATCTCCTGGGTTCCATGTCTTCCCCTTTTTTGGTTTACTCCCTCATTTTGTCTAGTAATTCCTGGGAGAGAGTATGTGGGAGGTAAACTTTTTGACGTCTTGCTTGTATAAAAATGTCTGTATTCTATGCTCAGATTTAATTGGGAATTTTAGTTGGGAATAGTCGAGAATAATTTTCCTTAAAATCTTTTTCCCCCTTTCGCCTACTAGCTTCCAGTGCTATGTTGAGAAGTTTGCTGCTAATCTTATTGTCTATTTCTTTGTATATAACTTATTTTTCTCCCCAAGAAGCTTTTGTTTATCTCTAATATTTTAAAATTTTATGATGATATACTTTAGAGTGAGTCTTTTTTTTAAATAGTAAAACATATATAACAAAACATTTACCATTTCAAACATTTTTACATCTACAGTTCCGTTACATTAATTACATTCCTTAGTGTGAATCATTTCTTATTCATTATGTTGTACACTTGATGGGCCCTTTCGGTCTGGAACTTTGTGTTCTTCAATTTTTTTCATGGTTTTTTTTTTTTTTTGAAGGGGGGCTAATTTCACATCCTATTGTTTTTCTCTTTATGGAATTATCATTGGTCAAAAAAAGCACTTCCTAGATTGATCCTCTATTTTTTTATCTTCTTTCATCATCTATTACTCTGCATTTGTTCTATCTTTTGGGAGATTTCTTCAACTTTATTTTTTAAAAGAGCATCCTGTTTTGCGATGGGCACAAACGACCACCTAGAAAGATTAAAAGAAAGATGGCTTGGATATTATGATGATCAGTGGGACTGGAGTCAATGTGATTGGGCCAAGCAAAAGAGCTGAACTACTGTATCGATATAAAAACCTTTGCATTTGGCTTTCAAGGGAACAGCTCCTTGCAATATCACTGTAAGAGTACTGCTGTTGACTAGGGAGCTGTCTGCAGTAGGACAGTGATGTAGGAATACAGAAATTATAGGTAACACTGCCTACAAATAAATTGAGAAGTCTTCTCTCTGCTGTGAAAGCAAAAAGTTTTCAGATTTTAAATAAAAGTGCTAGATCTGTGTTCCCTCCATTCCAGCTATGGTCTGCCAGGAAAATGTACCAGGTTCACATCTGAACCGAAGAGGAATGATTTTCTTTTTTTCATCTATCTATTCATGTATCCATCCAACCACCTATTCTTATTTACTTGTCAAGACCCAGTCTAAGAAGCTTTGCTCAACTATTTAATTCTACTGATTTCTCTCTTCCCCGAACACCTGTCGTATAACTATTGGCATCAACTGCTTAAAAATAAACCAACAAAAAGCCCTCCCAAAAAACCAGTTGTCATTGAGTTGATTCCAACTCATGGCAACCCCATATGTGTCAGAGTAGAACTGTGCTCCATAGGGTTTTCAATGGTTGATTTTTCCGAAGTAGATTGGCAGACATTTCTTCTGAGGCAACTCTGGGTGGACTCTAACCTTCAACCTTTTAGTTAGCAGCTGAGCATGTTAACCGTTTGCACCACCCAGCGATCACCATTCTTCTATAGCTACCACTAATATTGAGACTAGTTACCTCTTCTTTATCAGCTCATTTGCTTCTCACTCAGCCTTCCCCATACATACTCCCCAGAAATCTCTGTCAATAAGGTCTCCAATGACCTCTTTGTTGCTAAATGCTGTGGTGTTCATCACTATGGGCCATTCTTTTATCTAACTTGAATCAATCTACAGCATTTGATGCAGCTGATCATTTCCTCCTTCTTGAAACTTCCTCTTTTCTTGGTCTTCGAGGCTCTACTCCCTCCTGATTTTTCTTCAGTCTTTCTGGATACCCCTCGTCAGGCTTCTTTTCCTGCCCAGTCCCTTAAATGCTGATTTTCTGCAGGTTTCATTCCAGCTTTCTCCCTTCTCCCTCCATGCATTCACCCTGGATGACCTAATCCTATCCCATGACTTCCCCCCCAACCCCACGAGTGCAGATGACGACCAGTTCTACCATCTCCGCTCCGGACTCATCTAACCAGCTGCCTCTGGCAGTGTCTGTCTCCATTGATCCTTCAAGCTCAACATGTCCAAGGCTGAGCTCATCATTCCCACTCCCCCTCCTGCTGCTCTTCTTCCTGCATTCCTGCTCTTTGTGAGAGGCATCCTCATCCATGTAGTGGCCTAAACATGAATTCCCAAAGTCCCCCCCGCTGTCAGATTACCCAACAAACACGTATAAGAACATACTTAGAACACCAAGAAAACAAAACCAATGTGCAAAAAATTGTTTTGATATTTTGTTGTTTTAAAAAAATTATCAAAGTAGCTATCCTGGAAAAAAAAAACAACGGAAATTTGTTGGACTTCCTTACATCTACTTTATGGTTAGGTATTATTTTTATTTTGAGTAATATGTGCAGGAGGGTGGATGGGCATATCCTTTCAGGGCTTGGAAACACTGAAGGTCTTACACTAGCCCTGGGCATCTTTATCCACCCCCTCTCCTTTACCCTCCATGCTCAGTTGATTCCTAAACTTTGTTAATTTTGCCTCATTGACAGCAACGGAACCATTTCAAATGCTTTCTTAGTGAGAGTTTTTGCTGTCTCTGACCTGCATTGGGAGCCCTGGTGGTATAGTGGTTAAAAGCTCAGCTGCTAACTAAAAGGCTGGCAGTTCAAATCCACCAACCGCTCCTTGGAAACCCTATGGGGCAGTTCTACTCTGTCGTATAGGGCCGCTATGAGTCAGAATCAACTTGACGATAACGAGTTTGGTTTTGGGGACCTACATTGCTACAGGAACTTCTTAACTAGTTCTTCCTTCCCATCCATCCTTCACATAGTTCTATATCTGATTATGTCACTCTCCTTCAGAAAATCTTTCCATTGCCATTAACTTCAAGGGAAGTTCCAACAACTTAGCCTAGACAAGGCTCTGCATGTCCTACTTCACCTAACTTGACTTCCTCACCTCCATGCTACTATTTCACATATAGCCTTCACTCTAGATTTCCTATGCTTACCCCGCCTCACGCAACCTCTCCACCCACAATACGGGAAAGGGTCCTCCATGAGAAGTGAAACAAAAGGTGGAGGAATCTAAACTTGTGGTCTCCAGAAGAGAAATTCATTTCCCTGAGCTATTGAAAGGTTCCAAAGAAAAGATACTCAAACATATAGAGATAGACCTCAGCCAAAAAATCTTCTCTTTCTGCTCCTGGGATTATCTTTGGTTATAGCTTTTGCTTTTAAAATTCAGGTAGATTTGTTACTGGGGCCATATACAGAAGAGGGCCATTGTCTTCTTTCTCTCAGTGCTCTGCTCAGTGACAGCATCTTCACATTATGAGCCACGAGAAAGCCGCTCAGCTGACAGAACCCGTGCCCACTGTCAACAGGGCCTGGGAGAATGCTCCATGCACCTCCGGTCCGGGCTCAGCCCTGGCTGGGGAGGATGACATTACTCATCGGCACCCGTCTCCCCAACATTGTTTTCCCTCTTCACCAGGGGAGGAAGAAAGAGGATAGGGTTGGGGGCTGGGCTGGGAGGGGGAGGAAGGCGGGTGAACACAGGAGAGTGGAGCTGTTTGTTTTCTCCTTTGTGTTAACAATACAACATCTGTTCCCCAGCCTGGCAGCTGGACCTGAGTGAAATGATGTGAGCATTCATTGCCCTCTGGATCAGTGGGTGGGAGTGGGAGGAGGAAGGAGGGAGGGGTGCGGCTGGGGCCAGAGCCACCCAGAACAATTAACAACAACAATGAGAATATCTTCAACACCATTTGGCAGGTGGGCCCATGCAACCCATAAGTCTGGGTAACTTGGTGTTACAGAGAGATCCAAAGATTGTAACTGACACAATGAGCAGTGATCTGTGTGCCTTTTTAAAAGAATCACCCAATTAAAAAGACAGTGTTTGCCTGCTAAATAGCTATTTTGGCTCATGTGCTTTGATGGAAGACTTATTTATTAACCTAAGAGTGAGGCTGAGAAGGTGAAGCTGAGAGATGTGGACTGAGAGCAAAACATAAAATGAGAGTGGGAGAGAGGTAAGGAGAAAGAAGGCCCCACATTCTCTGGATTTCCTCCTGCCTTCCTCCTGTTTGTTCTCATTCTCTTTGACTAGTTCATTCTCATCTCTTCTGATATATAATGTTGGCAGGCTCCTGAGCTCAGTCTGGGGACTTCATTGCTCTTCTACCTATACTCACTTTTAATATTTTCGTCTAGTCTTATGGCTATAGGTGCCATCTAAATAACTATAGTTCCCAATTTATATCTCTAGCACAGACCTATCTCCTGAGTTCCAGCCTCAAAAATAACTCCCCACTCGTCATTTCCAGTTGATGGCATCTCCAGCTCAGCATGCCCCTAAATGAGCTTCTGATGCCCTCTACCCATCCTGGTCTTCCTCTTCGCAGTTAACGGCAACTTCATTATTCCTTGCCTCTTCTCTTACCCTCATATCCCACAACAAAACAACTGGAAAATCCTGTTGATTCTAGTTTCAAAATATATCCCACAACCCAGTCGCTTTTCCCCACCTCCATTGTTTATCACTCTGTTCCAAGCCATCATCATTCCTTAGCGAAATTATTACAATCACTGCCTGACTGGTCTGCTTCCACATTTGCCCTCCTTCCCCTCTCCCCAGTATATTCTCAGCATAGCCTTGAGAGTGAGGCTGTAAAAATGCAATTTAGATCAGGTCACCTTCTGCTCAAAGCCCCCCAATTACTCCCCATTCCATTCAGAGTAGAAGTCAAATTCCTACAATGGCCTATAAGGCTCTCTATAATCTGGCCTTCTATTAATTAGCTCTCCAATCTTTTCTTACTCTGCTAAGCCAGCTTCAGCCTTACTGGCCTCCTTCTGTTTCTAGAAAATGTCAGGCACCCTCCCAGCCAGGGCCTCTTCCTGGACTGCTCATCTCCCACATTCTTGCTTACCCTACTCTCTCATGTTCAGATCTCTACCCCAGCATTCACTATCCCCCTTTCCTGGTTTATTTTTCTCTATAGGACTTATCACATCTAACAAGTTATGTCTCCTTTTTTTTTAAATTCTGACAGATACCTATGTAACAAAACATTTGTCATTTCAACACTCTTCTCATGTACAGTTCAGTGATATTAACTGATGTTCATCTTGTTTTCCAGCCATCACTCTTGTCCATTCCCCAAAGTTTCTATTACCCTTAAAAGAAGTTCAATTGTCCTCTAAGCAAAGAGTCCTCCTTTCCCCTTCCCTCCTACCTGCCCCACTAGTTAACTTTGGTCTCTATACACTTGCCTATTCTAGATATTTCATATAAGTGGGATCATACACTATTTGTCCTTTTGCAACAGATTATTTCACTCAGCGTAATGCTTTCAAGGTTCATCCATGTTGTAGCTTATATGTCTTAGTTATCTCGTGCTGCTATAACAGAAATACCACAAGTGGATGGCTTTAACAAAGAGAAATTTATTCTCTCACAGTCTAGTAGGCTACAGTACAAATTCAGGGCATCAGCTCCCAGGGAAGGCTTTCTCCGTCAGCTCTGGAGTAAGGTCCTTGTGATGCATCAATCTTCCCTTGGTCTAGGAGCTTCTCTGCACAGGAACCTCAGATCCAAAGGATGCACTTTGCTCTTGGCATTGCTTTCTTGGTGGCATGAGGTCCCCAACTCTCTGCTTGCTTCCTTTTCCTTTCCTCTCTTGTAAGATAAAAGTTGATGCAGGTCACACCCCAGGGAAACTCCCTTTACATTGAAGCAGGGGTATGACCTTAGGAAGAGTGTTACAATCCCACCCTAATCCTCTTTAACATAAAATTATAATCACAAAATGGAGGACAACCACACAATACTGGGAATCATGGCCTAACCAAGTTGATACATATATTTTTGGGAGAAAATAATTCAATCCATGACAATATATCAGGATTTTATTTCTTTATGGTTGAGTAATATTCCATTGTGTGTATGTACCACATTTTATTTATTGATGTATCTGTTGATAGACATTTTAGGCTGTTTCTTCTTTTTGGCTATTGTTAACAGCGCCAAAATGAACATTGGTGTACAAGTATCTATTTGCGATTCTGCTTTCAATTCTATTGGTTATATACCTAGAAGTGGAATTGCTGGATCATATGGTAACTCTATGTTTAACTTTTTGAGGAACCACCGAACTGTTTTCCACAGTGGCCACACCATTTTACAATCCTACCAGCAATGGATATAGGTTGCAATTTCTCCACACCTTACCAACACCTGTTATTTTCTGTCTGATTGTCTATTTTTTTAATCATAGCCATCCTAGTGGGCATAAAGTGATATCTCATTGTGGTTTTGATTTGCATTTCTCTAATGACTAACGACCTTAAGCATCTTTTCATGTGTTTGTTGGCCATTTTTATTTCTTCTTTGGAGAGATTTAAGTACTTTGCCCATTTTTTTTTTGAATGGGGTTGTTTTATTTTATTAAGTTGTAAGAGTTCTTTGTATATTCTGAATATTAAAGCTTTATCCTATACATGGTTTCCAAAAGTTTTCTCCAGTCTGTATATTGTCTCTTCACTTTGTTGATAAAGTCCTTTGATGCACAAAAGTTTTTAATTTTGATCTCATTTGTCTATTTTGTCTTTTGTTGCTTGTGCTTTTCATGTCATATCTAAGAATGCCAGTACCAGACTATTTTCATTACTGTAGCTTTATAAGTATATTTTCATATTATTTTTTTCATTGTCTCCTGCCAATGATGATGTAAGCTCCATGAGGGCAGGGATTTTTGTCTGTTTTGTATTCTTCTGTATACTCAGTACCTGGAAGAGTGTTTGGCACATAGTAGGCACTCAATAAATACTTGATGAATGAATAAATTGATGGATAAACACATAAATGAATGAATAAACTCTGTTATTGTTCACTGCAGAATGGCCAGACTGCCAAAGGCTCATTGCATGCCTTCCGAATCTGTCAGAAAGTCTTTGTTAAGTATATACATAACATCTTTCCTCCACTGACAAAATGGTCAACCAAGAAGGGAAGGTAAACTTTTAAGCCCTGGGAGCTGGTATGGCTCTTGGATGTGGGATTTGGGGCTGCCCTACTAAAGGACATGAATAAAGCCTTCTGCTCAGTTCACAGAGCTCACTGCTGCACATTTTTACAGATTGAGATTAAGGGCTCCTGGGCAAATGCGGTAGAATACAGATGAGGGTGATGTAGGGGTAACTGTCACTCAGACCCAGAAGAGGAGAAGGCGAAGGAAGGAAGCTAATGAGTGAGGGCCTGAATCCTACTCCTTAGGAGACCACAGCGCTCTGCCTTACAATCTCCCTTGAGGCTGCCTGGGCCCTGGAGTGACCTTTCATATGGTTTGCTTCTTGCCCCATCATTTTTCTACACTTCAGGGACCAGGACTAAAAGGAATAATACAAGAAAATGCAACAGAGGGGTCTTTCTCCCATTTTAGTCAGAATGCCTTACATTTGCACACTATACTAGTTGTATATCAGGAGCAGATCACCAGGCTTTTTCTCCCGAGAAGACTCCAGTGGGTTCAAACTTCTGACCTTTTGGTTAGCAACTGAGTGCTTAACCATTGTGCCACCAGGGTTCCTACAGTATACTAAGACTCTCCATATTCATTCCTTGATCATTTTCCTGAGTGTCATTTATGTGCAAGGAAACTGTGCTAAGTGTTAGTGATATTAAAGACAGCTCTAATACAGCATGATGAGGGCTATGCAAGGTAATGTAATTAAAGTGGCAGTGAAAGGTAGTAGGCAGATATTAGTGTCTTTTCACTAATTGGAAGACAGATTTAGAGATTAAGTTGCTCAAGAATCCATGGGGATTAGATTGGATTTGAACCCAGTGTTTGGGCATCCAGTGCTCTCACCTGTACAGTGTGTGTTATTCCAGAGTGCCTTCTGCAGTCATCTCATAAGCCTACTCAAATTGTCACACTAACTCATGGTCTTCATGTATCTGGTTTAGAAGCACCAGGCGAAATGGTGTACAAGATGTGTTGTCTGTCTTTAAGTCCATCTGCTAAGATTAGAGGCAGGACCCAGACAACCTGATAATCCATTAGGGTTCTGTCACTCATAAATTAATCCCAGCTCTGCCACTTACTAGCTGAGTGACACTGATAAAGTTATTTAACCTCTCCAAGCCTCAGTTTCTTCATCTGTAATATGGGGATAATAATAGTTCCTACATCAAAACCTTATTATATAGATTGTTGTTGTTACTTGCCATTGAGTTGATTCCAACTCGTGGTGACCCCACGTGCTGCAGAGTAGAACTGCCCCATAGAGTTTTCTTGGCTATAATCTTTATGGAATCAGATAGACAGGCCTATTCTTCTGCAGTACCACTGGGTGGGTTTGAACTGCCAGCCTTTAGATTAGTAGTCAAGTACAAACCATTTGCGCCCCCTGAGGACCTTGTCATATTGATTAGTGAGGTTACACTTATAAAAGGAGCCCTGGTGGCACAAAGGTTAAGTGCTCCGCTGCTAACCAGAAGGTTGGCAGTTTGAACCCACCCAGTGGCTCTGAAGGAAAAAGACCTGGCTATCTACTTCTGTAAAGATTATAGCCTAGGAAACGCTATGGGACAGTTCTACTATGTCACATGGGATCTCCACAAGTCGAAAATCGACTCCACAGCACACAACAACAACATCATATTTATCAAGCACTTAGCACAGTGCTTGGCAAGTAGTTTTTTAAGTAAATGAAAATAAAATCTATTTCTTGTTTGAATCCCTGTTCTGAGCCTCTATTCCTTCTTAGGGGCAGCTATCCTCTAGGTTCATTAGCACACATGCACCATAGCACTTCCCTCTCTTGTTCTAACTGCATCTCTCTAGAGCTTCCAGAAAAGTTCCTAGTTCTAGAAGTTTTATATTGTTGGATTTTGAGAGATTCTAAGTTTACCTTCTCCATATCCTTAGCGATTTTCTAGAGTTTAGTAACATGTTTTCCCTCCAAGCTAACGGGTCTCATGGCATGGCAGGGAAATCCTGACCTGGGGGTCAGGAGACCTTGGTTCAAACCTCAGTTCTGCCACAAGCCAACTTTGGGCAAGTCTTCTCAACTTCTGTAAACGCTAATCCTCCTAATGGTGACTGGGGAGAATGGACCAGGCATTAATGCTTAATGTTCAGTGATCTCTAGATAGAAGGTGGTATTTAAGCGTAAGAACCTTGGAATCAAGACAGATCTGGGTTTGAATCCCACTTCCGTTGCTTACTAGTCGGGTGCCCCTGGGCAAGCTACTTAACCTCTCTAAGCCTCTGTTTCCTCCTCTGTAAAATGAGAATAATAGTAGTATTACCTCACGACATTGGGTGGCTGTGAGGATTACATGAAACAATGCATATGAAGTCCCCTTAGTGCAGTGCCTGGCACATGCTACGTGTTAGTAAAACCTTCCTGGCTTCATTCTTTTCTGGACTCGTCTTCCATTCTGTATGTCTTTGCAGAGAGTCAGTGTTCCGAACCATGTGCACTCTCCATTCTAGGTGTAGCAAGAGTTTCATTTTGCTTGAAGGACGAATAATGTTCTCTGTTTTGTTTCTTGTTCATGATGATGTTCCGTGTTTTGTTTGCTTTTTTTGGCCAAAGCAGTACATTTGTCTATGCTTTCTGCTGGGTCATAAATAGATGAATGCATCAGCAGACTGAATAGGCACACAACAGTGACAGTGCTCAATTAAGGCCTCCATTATCATCAGGCTATGAAAATCGGTGTCTGAAAGATTTTTTTTTCCATTGGGTTTTATTATACTTTTTGTAGCTTTTTATTATAGTAAAGTGCCAAATAATTTCTTTTTCTTTTTTAGTTTTTGTCTAACCTTCACCACAGTCTACAAAAACCAAAAAACCCGTTGCCATTGAGTCAATTCTGACTCATAGTGACCTTATAGGACAGAGTAGAACTGCCACATAGGGTTTCCAAGGAGCACCTGGTGGATTCGAACTGCCAACATTTTGGTTAGCAGCTGTAGCTCCTAACCACTTTGCTACTAGGGTTTGCAGTCTAGAATGTAAATTAATATTTAGAGGTAGCAATATTAGCCTTGCAAGATTGAATTCATCTTCCTTTTCACCCACTGATCAAATGGAAAAACAGGAAAGATGCTGTGCCCCCTCTTCACCAGTCGAGGCAAGTATTTAATTAAAACTTCTTTTGGTCCCATCTGAAAGGCTGGCAGACATCTGATCCTTAAGTATAAGTCACAGATCTTATACCTTAGTAGTTCTTGAGGCAGCTTCAGGAAGAGATTGTTGAATGTGGTCATAATAAAGTGGAGCCTCCTTAAAGTTAATAACTCAATTTCAGACCAAAATAAATAACAGCTGAGATTTGGTTGGGAGAACTTTCTGATGTTCCAGGTTTATTCTGCTTCAGTTGTTTTAAAAATCACAGTGTAAAAATGACGTGGTGGTGGTGGTGTCTGACCTCCTCCACCTTCACAAGGGGGAGAGGGAATCAAGATCAACAGCCCAAGGCTGATTCCTAAGAGGGAGAGGTCAGATATACTTCCTCTCTCCAACCTTTTTACCAATTCTGACACTAGCCATCCCTCGCACAGCACTCTCTACTTCTCTGCTGGGTTCAATAATTCATTGCAATGGCCACACAGAACTCACAGACCATACTCACAGTTACAGAGTTATTAGGAACAAAACAGGTTACAATTCAGGATCAGAAATGACTCCGGACACAGTTCTTTGATCAGGACAGCCTCTTCTCAACTGTGTCCGCAGGCAGGCTTCTCTCTGGCCCTCAGCCTTTTGGCCCCTCGGCCTGGCCTCTGTCCTGCTTTGGCAAGTGTTACAAAGCTCTTTAGCTTTTCCAATAAGGGCCCAGTGAACCCCACTAAGCCAGGAAGCCTCCTGTCCAAAGGTGCTCAGGTTTCTCATGGGTCGGCATACCCATTGTAACCGTCTTGCTCTGTGGGCTGAGAAGCCCACTGTGCTGTCTCATGCTGGTCTCCTGGTTCTGTTGTCCCTGTTTCTGTGCCGCTGCTTCTCACTGTCTTGTGCCATCTTTGATGTTACAGTTCTCTCTCTCTGTCTCCTGGATCTAGGAGGTTCTCAGCATAGGGACCCCGGGTCCAAAGGATATGCTCCAGTCCCAGCTCTTCTTTTTGGTGGAGTGAGGTCCCCCTTGTTGACCTTTGGGATGGCTCATTTTAAGCCTAGTGGGATGACAAAACTGACCAATCCCCTCACTGGGGTCCCATACACTTTATTTGCATGGTCCAAACCCCACAAGGGCGCCATGAACCTTATATGCATTATTAGCAAGTTATCCAATCCACCTGATGGGCCACAAGCACCTCATTTGCATAGCCCAACCCAGTCATTCGGTGAGAGTTACAAGACCATGGTGAGAAAGGCCATATAAAAGCGATCCATCACACTGCACACAGACTTTGATGCAGCCAAAATGGGTTCTTTAAGTGTTCTTAAAAAATACTTCTGTCATTTTGTAAAAAGAAAGTGTAAGTTTATTGCAGCTAAAGGGATGTCAAAGACTCATCTCAATTTGTCTCCCAGATAACAGTGTGCCAAGTATTTGAAGACAGCTTTATGTCTCTTGGGAGCCTGCAATTTTCTTGGCTAACCAAAGTCATCCTCTTCAGCTGTTTCCTATGTGACAGGTCTTCTAGACCTGCCCAATTCTGGACGTTTTGTCTAACTGTGATTCATTGTGCTTGCCAGTCTGAAAGTGTGGCATCTGGAACTGTATTTACTGCATCAGATGTGGATTGACCCATGCAAAATAGAGTGGTGCTTCTACAGTCCCTCTCTGGAATATTACACTTCCATTAATCCTGTCCACATTAGCATTAGCTTGTCAACCACATCAAAGTCTTGATTCACACTATCTTGTAGTCAACTAAAATCTCCAAAATATCTGTAATTTTTTTTTTAGCTTTCCATTTTGAAATAAGTATAGATTCATAGGAAGTTGCAAAGATAGTACAGAGAGGTCCCTAGTACCTTTCACCCACATTCCCCAATGTTTACATCTTACTATAGTTATTATCAAAACCAGGAAACTGACATTAGTACAATGTATAGGCATAGTTCTATGTCATTTTATCACATGCGTATATTTGCATAACCACCACCACTGCAAGCAAGATATAGCACTATTTTATCACTACAGAGATCTCCCTTATGCTAGTCCTTTGTAGTCACAACAACCCCCCATCCACACCATCCATAACCCCTGGCAAACACTAATTTGTTTTCCACCTGGACTAGAAGAATTTTTAAAACTCAGTTGTAGTAATCTGTCTTGATATCTATTACATTGTTTATTTGTCGTTTTTTTTTTTTTTTTTTTTTTTTGGTTTTAACCCTCTGCACCCTTCAGTCATAGACTGTTTGGATCTAAGTTTTGCCGATAACAATACTTTGTCCACCTACCCCAGTTTGTGTCAGGCTCAAACTATTATACAATAAAACCTGCAAAAGCCAGAACCTGTCAGAGAAGGAAAACTCAAATATTTTCCGCTAACAGAGAAAGGTAGAAAAGTGGTAAGACTGCACCCTGTCAAAAGCGGAAAACTGGCGAGACCTGGAAAAAACAAGGCAGTCCTGTCAAGCCCCAGCTCTCACAGGTTTCACTGTGTATGAATTCTGGGTCTTCATGTAAGCTTTTGGTATAAATTTTGAGTAGGGCAGTGACAAAAGGCTACTCCTAAAAACATCCCCATTGATTGACAATGGAGTCAGGATTTGATGCTGTTTGAGTTGGGTGTCCACCTGCCTGCCCGTCCATCAGCCAGCTTACCCAAGCAAGAAGGGAAGACCTGATAATGCAGCCTTCTATTTGGGAACTGCCTGGGGCCCTCTCATCCGTGAAGATCTCAAATGAGATGATTTGTATCTACTGCTGTACTGAATTCAAATGTTTTGTGTTGATATATTAAAGTATTTCTTTAGTCTACCAATCTGGTAATGACTTCCAAAAAGAAATGAGATTATTTCACATGAAGTTAACTAATGAACCAAAATGACTTCTAGTAGTGACCACTTTGCTCTCTGAGTATGTGCAAATATCTTAATATTCCATCCAGATGTTGCTGCAAATCCAAAATAGTCTGAAATACCCATAGTGTCTAACATTCTAATGTTTTAATTTTTTTTGATGGAGACAATAATTGCTGTTTCCTATTCTCAGGAGGCTTTTTAATGTTCCAGGGTTTCTCAGAGATCACTGGCAGAATTTCTAAGTTTACTAATGAGAGTTGTTCAAGTGCTCTGTGATGCTGAGTGTGCACACAATCCACCTCAAGATAAATAATTTTAAATAAAATAAAATACATTTATATTTAAAATCATTTTAATTCTAATCAAGTTTCAGAGTAAAGATGGAAATTAAACAGAAATTGAGTACTTCTGTTCTTTTTCTTATCTACGAACATTAAATCACTTGCCCTATGTATCAGAGTCCTATCAAAAAATCAACGACCTTCCCTCAATTTGGGAAAACTGGGGAGAATTTTATAAAGGGACAGTTTATAAAGGTGTGGACAGAGCATAGAAAAGGTAGAGTAATATCCTGGGGTTAATAACAGTGGGGGAATTGTTACTACTCCTAGTAGCAAAGAGAGGGAATGGTTATTCCAACCTGGAGAGAAAGCTATGTGGGAAAAGAACCAAGTGACTAACATTTAGTCAAGAAGGAGGGAAGAGATATACGTCTCTTTCCTCCATCCCTCTGATCTTCTACTAGTGTTCTCTACTGGTCAACCCATGGGGAAGCCAGGGGGCAAGAAAGTTGGGTGATGATTTTCTCAGGAACAGAGCAGGTGGAGAAGGGCAGACAGTAGCTCTGCAGGGGCAAACAAAAGATATTCAACACGTTCCACATATTGCGTCAACTTCTTCCTTATTCTTGCTCCCAATATGGCTGAAGTAGTTATTTTTATTGTTCTCACTAGATTTATTTTTGCCAGCTCATCTTGAACTTACCCTTTGCCATCGAGTCGATTATGACTCATAGTGACCTACAGGACGGAGTAGAATTGCCCCATAGGGTATCCATGGAGCAGCTGGTGGATTAGAACTGCCGACCTTTTTGTTAGCAGCTGGATGCTTAACCACTGTGCCACCAGGACCCTGTCTTGGACTTAGTAATATTTAATTCTTATGACTTTATGCTCCATTTTAGGTATTTGTCTCCAATTCTATGGTCCTCCTTCTATTATTTGACTTAAAAATGAATAAATCTGAGTTCATTAAATAACTAACCCATTAAAAAACATACCAGGTACATTTCTTTAGAACTTTTCTCTTTTCTCCCATACTGGAATCATCTGTAATTATATCGTTAGAAATGAATTTTGAGAGCTTTTCGTTTCCCTTGAACTGTCTGTCTTCTCTTAGCATCTCTTAGTTCTACCCCCTCAAAAAAAAAAAAATCCCCCCAAAACCCACTTCTCCCTCAGTGTTCCCCATATCAGTAAAGTGGCATCACCATTCATTCAACTGCTCTGGCCAAAATTCTTGGATGCATTGCTAATTTCTTCCCTTCCCTTATACCCTGTATTCAATTCGTTAGCAAATCCTATCAATTTACTTACAAAATTTATACAGAAACTGACTGCTTCTTATCATCCTACTTTCTAACACCATGGTCTAAGCCACCATCTATTCTGGCCTAGACCACTGATCTCTGGGCTCCTAACTAACCTCTTAGTCCCTCTCTTTCCTCCTACAGTCTATTCTCCATAGCGAATCCTTTAAAAATAATTTAAGCTGTTAGCACTCTTCTGCTTAAAATCCTGCAGCAGCTTTCTATAAAATGAGAGCTAAATACTTATACAGCACTTTCCTCCCTCCCTCTGATCTTCTGTTGGTTAATATAGTAGTAAATGGGTTGATATATGTAAAGCCCTTAATATACCAAGTTATGCTAAAGATTTTACATATGTTAACTCATTATATCTTCAAAACAACCCTGTGAAGCAGGGTGTTTTGTTTTCTTAACACATCCTTGCTTTCTAGAACTCTAAGATGCTTCAAGCTTATCTTGTATATTTCCTGCCCTAGTTCTAGAATCAGCCATTTCTTCAATGGGCTTGCTGCATTTTTTAACCTCACTTATCACTATCTGACATTACATTATATGTTTATTTGCCTATGTGCTTTTTACTCTCCCACACCCCCAGCTAAACTGCAAGCTCCATGAGGGCAGGAACTTTGCTTTATTCACTGCTGTATTTTGAGCTGTAGAAGAGTTTCTGCACATGACATGTGCTCAGTTTGTTTTGTTGAATCAGTTTGTGACCATACGACCAGTGATCTCTTTTCTTTGAACTTAATTTGCCTTTCAAAAGTTGCCTCTACACACCTTGCTATTTACTTGGTTGGCTGTTGGGAGTTGTGGCTATCATGGTTATCTTTTCCTAAAGTTTTCCTCATCTCTGTAATTTTGATGACTCCTTAATTAAGTCAAAATTAAGTCAAGAATAGCAGTTCTTTTATTGCTTCCTCAATTTTGTGTGCAACTAAAGAATTTAGCAGAAGTTCTGTTTTTAGAAAAAAATGTGAATTGCAGCAGATTTCCAGATAGCTGAATGCAATTTCTCATTACATCCATATTTTCTAGGCCGTGTGTGGGTAGGATAGCATCATTCTTCCTCCAACCATGTTGCTACTACTGTTTTTTTTGTCTAAATATTTTCTTTGGGGCTTCCATCCTCAAGTTCCTGGATATCTAAGACCTGCCATCTCCACCAGGTCCAGTAAATCTGCAAAAGCACACCCTTCAGCGGTCATGTTGGTGTCACCAGCCACTGTCCAACAAGTCTCTGTAAAATCCATAAGACTGTATTTGCATTCTTATAGGGAAATTTCCACTTTATTTTACTACTCAATCTCTGATATTACTGCTGAACTCTATTATGTCTCCGCTCTTTCTACTCATTTTTCACTATGGTCTTTCTTTGCTACTCCTAATATCCTTCCTAGAATCTGGTTTTGTACTTTTTTCTAGGAATGCTTCTTTATCCTTCAAATACTAATAGAAAGTCCCCTTGTTCATATAAATGAGAATTCTTCCTGTCACCTTCTTTCCAGTTTTTGTTAGTCTTACTCAGCTTTTGGCCAGAGTTTCATCCTCTCTTATTGTATGTCATGGGTCCCAGGGCTAAATCCTATAGGTCTACTTATTTATTTTTATTGTTGTAAAAATATACGTAACACAATATTTGCCAATTCAACATTTTTTACTTGTACAATTCAAGGAAAACAATTACATCAACTATATTGTACAACCATCACCAAGATCCATTGCTATATTTTCCAATCCCCTATGGGTTTTGTTGTTGTTGTTTTACTGCATTTTCTTAAGTATCTTTTCTTTTTCCACATTCTGAGATGGGCGTTGAAGGTTGATAGTGTTAAGGGCTAGGGAGAAAAGATAAAGCAGGCAAGAAGTACGTGAAATGTCGGTTGAGATAAAGTAGACATGGAGGACTCCACTCTCAGAGCTGAAGGAAAGGAGGGAACAAGCTATGTGGTTGTCTGAGAAAGAACAGTAATTGCAAAGGTCTTGAGGCAAGAGCATGCCTGGCGTGATCTAGAAATAGTAAAGCAACTGGTGCGACTGGAGCCAAGTGAGGGAGGAGTAGAAGATGGGATCAGAGAGATAATGAGAGAGGGGAGCAGGGTCATATAGATCATAAACCCAACCAAACCATTGCTGTCAAGTCAATTCTGACTCATAGTGACCCTATAGGACAGAGTAGAACTGCCTCATAGGGTTTCCAAGGAGTGGCTGGTGGGTTACAACTGCTGACCTTTTAGCAGCCTGAGCTCTTAACCACTGCACCACCAGGGCTCCATATAAATCACGGTAAGGACTTTTTGTTTTTATGCTGAAAATGGAGATGAAAAGGTAGACAAGGGCTAAATGATGCCATACCAAAGATTATGGAGTCCTTCTTTTCAGTGGAGAGCAGTTTTTAAGTGGGAGAGAAAATGCATTTTTTCAACAGTCAGTCCAACTACAATTTAGCTCTGAGCACACCATGAGCATTCAGTGAATCTTTGTTGATTAGTTTGTTGACAGTTCCTAAATTTTGCAGGTGGAGAAACAGATGCACCGCAAGGTCACAAGTAACTGGAAAAGTTGAGCCAAATCTTTCGACTGTTAGCTCTGCACCAACTAGAGGTGCCACTGTCTTTGGAGATTCAGCTCTGGTGAAAATTAATACCAGACCTCCTTAACTTGCAGCTAGCATCACAATTATCCAGAAGAGATATTTCAGAATGTGAATGCCTCAGCTTACCCCTAGGAATTTGCTGTCAGCGGGTTTGAGGAGAGACCCAAACCAAAAAAAAAAAAAAAAAAAACCCGTTGCCGTGGAGTCCTTTACTACCCAGGCATATGCATTTTGAGAAAACACCTCAGGTTATTCTGATTTGCATCCCTAGTTAAGAAACCACTTGCAAACCTCTGAACCAATGGAAGAATCGGTCCATTTTGATGTCTGTAAGGCTCAAGTTAGTGAAATGGGTGAAACTCCTGAACTAGCAATTTATGAGCAATGGAAAAATTGATTATTTATAATCAAGAAAGTAGAAAGATGAGGGACACTTGGCTGCCTTTAAATACAGTTTCTTCTTACTTAAGGGGAATATCACCATTCAGAATTTTATATCATTCAAAAAATCTGGGACTACAAATTTCCTCTGTGCTCTCTGTGAATAATAAGCTAGCTGGTCCTGGGTTTAACTGGGTCTGTTTCTCTCAATATGTTGCTCTAATAATTAGTGCTACAGCTCAGAGAATGTTGTCCTTCTGGAATACTTCTGGCAGGCTAAATAAATTTTTATGTTCTTAATAGAAAACAGCAACAACAACAGGAAAACAGGCGTGTAGGGTTTATATATTTCTCTCTAAGGAGAAAAAAACTCAGTCAGGTTGTTCTTAACCTGGATGTACATCTAGACTGACTGACTGGCTTTTTGGTAGACACATAGCCTTCCTGGAAAAGAGATTCCACACACTTAATCTGAGAAGATGTGCCTAACAAAAGTAATGGAGGAAATAAGACGGAAGAAGGTATTATAGCACCTAGGAGTCCAGGCTCCGGGGTCAGACAGTTCTGAGCTGGTTCTGGCTCTCTGCCATGTACCAGCTTTGTAAATTTGGCTAACCAGCCTTCAGCTTCACTGTCTGTAAAATGGAGACCATAAAGGTACCTATCCCATTGTATTTGTCAGCGAATGATAAACAGCATTTATGTAAAATACTTAGCACAGTGCCTAAATCACAGTAAGTTTTTAGTTTAAGTGTTAGCTCTTACCATTTTTCATAGATCCTGAGACACACCCTAAAACTGAAATGTACAATGATAATTGGCAGCTTTTTTTCCTTTCTCGGCCATCTGTGAGATGTTTACAATTGATGCCATCTTAGATTTGATGAAATAGGTATTAATGCTTACTAGTAGCAACTTTAGCAAACATTAATTTGCACATAATACTCTATGAGTTAATTCCAAAAATTTGTTTGAATGCTTTTAATAAGTACAGCAGGATATCTGCTTGTATTATCAATTGTGTCACTGTGTATATTCAATAAGAGTGAATGCTTTCTTTCAAAAATATTCCCAAATATCGACTGGACCTCCTTCCAAGTACTCCAGATTGGTTAGAATGTCCATGTTTATAAAATAATTTTTCATCAGAATCTGTTATCTGAATCCATTAAGGATGGCATAATGGACTTTGGTTGAAGCAAGAATAGATTTCATTTAGAGAGAACGGAGAACTAGAAGACTGTGTAGATGGAACTACTCATGGTGGGTTTCCCCTGCTCCCAACTCTGAGTGGATTTGACACTAAGAATCCTTGGAATTCTTGGCTGTGACTACTGTACAGATGCTGCTAAAGATATACCTCAGGATCCCTTTTACAAGGATCCCTCAAAAAAGTTTTTCCTAGTTTTAGCATCAGCTTTTGTTCAGTTATTCAACAAATATTTATGGAGGCTCCTACTATGTGCCACATTCTGTCTAGGAGGTATGGACAAGATCCTTGTGCTAATGGACCTCATATAATGGGGGAGACATGCAATGAACAAATTAACAAATTATTAAATTTAAAACTTTTATGTGGTGATTAGATGGTATGAAAAATAACAAAGACAGTGAAGCAATACTATCCTGGGGTTGAGAGAAGGGAGGCTGCTTTAGCGTGGGCAGTCAAAAATGGCTTCTTTGCAGACGGGACTTTGAGCTGAGACCTGAAAGACAAGAAAAAGCTAGACATGTGAAGATCTGAGGAAAGAGTATTCCAGGAAGGGAAAAAAACGGGTGTAAAGGACTGAAGTCAGAAATGAACTTGACAAATTCCAAGAACAAAAAGGAGACCCTCGTGCTGGAGTACAGTGAGGAAGCATGGAAGTGGTAGCTGATGAGGTATGAGAGGCAGGCAGGGACCTACTGAGTCAGGTATTCTGGCTGCAGCGGGAAGCTCCTAGAACTTGAAAACACACCTGGGCTGCTCTGAACAGTTGTCATATTTGTCTTACTGACCCCACGGACTATATTCGAAAACCAAAACACATTGCCGTTAAGTCAATTTTGACTCACAGCGACCCTACAGAACATAGTAGGGTTTGCAAGGCTGTAATCTTTAGGAAAGCAGACTGCCACATATTTCTCCTGGGGAGCTGGCTAATGGGTTTGAACTGCTGATCTTCCAGGTAACAGCGCTTTAACCACTGCACCACCAGGGCTCCCTTAACCCATTTCCCTTTTCTCATCCCCCGCTCAAAAGCTCAGCACTGAATTTGTGGCCAACATTTTATAAGAGCCTAGATGCCTGCATTTTGTATTTTCTTCATTCCTGGCACTTTCTTGTGCCCCAACACTCTGTGTCCTTTGTCTTTCTTACTAACACTTCTTGTTTTATCTAGTTCTGGCTGATGTTATCTTTCAGATAAGTCACTTCAAATCTTTTTTGGATAAAGATCGGTATACAAATACATACGTACATAAATAATGGTGGAGGGATGGAGGTAGTGATGTCTCCTTCATGGAGTCTTCAGAGCAGAACAGATTTTTATCTATCCAGTTGGAATGGTTTCAGATCAGTTGAACTCAGAGGTGGTCTCCTCCCTCTGTGACTTCCTACTCTTTGGGATAGTATGTGGCTATGGTTTGAAATGAGGCTATAAAAAAAATCTTACTTTTGAAGTAGACTAAGGTAATCCCTGCACTGTGACACTGTAACATATGTCAACAAGTCTGGGAGCTCTTTGTTCATTTACTGGATTTATGAGACCCTCAAGTAGAGTAATCCTTGTGGCATATTTACCCTAATGCAAAAAATACAGTTCATGGTTCAAGTTTATATATACCAAGAAGCTGAGTGTTAGACTATGTGGGATTGGCCTGTGGAGATTATTTTTACTACTTGGACCAAAGAGACTACCTAACTGAAAACATTTGGCAAATGAATTTAGAAAACTTGTTATTTTTCAAAGGTCATTCCTAAGGCCCAGGAAGTTAAGACACCAGAAGATGTCCTCAAAGCAATAAGTTGGATCAGAAATTCCTTGAGCACTGTGATCAAGAGGAGACTCAAAAATTCCAAGCTCTTGTATAGAGAGAGACTTCATTCTCCGGAGAGTCTGGACTTCACAAACAGCTGGCCTCAAGATGGCAGCCCAGATGGGGTGGGTTAGAGGAAAGGGAGCCAGAACTGGGCTCTTCAGACTGTTTTTTCTTCTTGGTATTCCCTTGGCTTGTGTTTGTGGTTCCCACCATTCTTCTAATATAGTCAGTTTTTCAATCATCCCTGGTGCCTCTTTTCCCTTGATTCCATCCTATTGCCAAGTTCTATCAGTTCTCATTCTTGAATCTGGATCCTCCTTTTCATGCCCACAGACACTATCTTAGTCCATGCTTTCACAAATGCTCTCCAAGCATATGGCAATACCCTCCTAATGGTTTTCTTCACCTCTAGCCTCAACTCCTTCTAAGCCAACTTCTTCCCCCAAAAATTGGTTACTCAAATACCTTTTGTGCTTCTCTGTATCTACCGATTTAAACACAAACATCTTTGACTTCAAACTCTTCTACCTAGCATTCATGTTTCTTCCCAAAGTGATCCTTGACTATGTTTTTAGTCTTATTTATCACTACTTTCCTACATGTGTTCATAAACTTTAGACAAACTCTTCCTTGCTATTTTCAAAACATAACTAAATCCCTCAACCCCATACCAATGCAGCAAATATCCTGCATTTTCTGCCAGAAATATCTTCTTTCTATCTCTATTACTTGAAAATATATTCAGGATTAGTGACATGCTTCCAGTTCCCCCTAAACAGATTGCAATTTCCTCCTCCCCAAACCTCTAAGCACTTTACTTTTTTCTCTAATGACACTTTACATATTTTGTTGTACACTGATTATTTTTGTCTATATCTTTCTTAGCATTAGTCCCCATTTTGAGAAATGCAAAATTCCACCATAATGCTTAAAGGAGGCCTTGTACAGTATAGGTGTTCAATGCATATTTATGGAAACTAAAGGATGTTCTTAACTATCCCATGGTAATTCAGTAGCCATCTCTCTAGGAAGGAGAAGAGGAAGAAGGGGTAGGATGCCACCAAGAATTTATGTCTGGGACCACTTCAAGAGGTATAAGATGGGCACAGGTAGAAGTGGGGAATGTACCTCAGATCCAAGATACCCAAGAGATCACAGCCCAATCTTAGAACTCCAGAGAAATGTCAGTTAATTCCATGAACTACCTGGAATAAAGTGTTAATTAGATGAAAATCTCAGGAATTTCCCTCAAAAATTACTTATAGGAGATGCATTAGAAGCATCTCACACCTCCAGGATGGTTTGCGTCATCTGCCTGTGGTGGCTGCATGATGTGGACATCTCAGAACTATTGTGGTCTCTATAGACCCTTGGCTCAGAGGTCATTCCAGTTTGGCAAAGTCACTCCAAGTCAACCACAGCCCCCTGGTCATCTCCATCCCTGGGTTCAACCAGCACTTGAGGCTTTGAGGAGAAGTTACACAGGCCAGGGACCTTGTCATGGAGTGGTGACCATCCCTTTCTCTAATGGCAAACTGTCATCTTAACATTTTTTCAGAAAAGTAAGCACTTAAGTGGATGTGTGATTAGAAGTGGGATGAGGGAGATTCACTAAAGGGTTCTCTCTAAGATAGTGGACAAAGAGAAAGCCTGAAATTATTCTACAGGCATTAAAGTAACTTACATCCATTTTTCTCTAAAATAACTATCTTTCTCTAAGTCCAAAGTTAATCTCAGACAAAGTTACCTACCTTCATTTACTCTGTAAGTATTTATTGAGTGCCCATTAGGTGTCGGGCACTTTTCTGAGCATTGGGATACATCATTGAACATAACAAGCATCTTACCCCTTCACGATGGTTTGGGTCATCTGCTTGTGGTGACTACAAGTCAATCATCTACTGCTCCAGACTTGGCAGTATAAGACACTCTTACATATAAGATACTCTGTTGTATATATACTCACTGATGGGCACATGAACTTCATGAAGGAAGGCTGGAGGAGGAGTCTTTTTACTGGAGGGAAGATTTAGTGATCCACTGAAAGCTAGGAAAGAACATGTATATTGATTTTTGACCAGTGCAACACTCTATCATTTAAATGTCTGATTGAGAGAGCTGCACACCCATGTGGCTAGTTCCAGGATCGCAGGGGCCACTTTAGGCCCACTGTAAGCCCTCTTTTTTACAGACTTTACATGAACCTGCCCAGAACTGTAAATTTTTTAAGTCAATCACCTTTCCCCCTACCCCTCCCCTCCAAAAAAAAAGTAACAGGCACTTATTTTTCTCCTTCATGACTTTGCCTTTTCATGCTCCACCTCACATCTGGCCTCTGCCACAACTGGCAGCAGAAGTGCTGACCTGTCATGAGAAAGGTTTTTCTGGGGGACGCCATCCTAGTCTGGGCAGTGACAGCAGGAAGTCCAGGAAATCTCCTGAGACAGCCTGTTCTTGAACACTTGCCAGCCTCCTTCTGCAGACTCATGAGGTTAAGAGAAGCATCCAAATGACTGGGGAGGTTGTTGAAGCAGAGCCCCAATTCTCAACTGATTGAGGTTCAGCCTTAACTGGCAAAATGACCACAGGCCACAACTGTGGGAGCTCCAGCCACAACCTGCAGCCGTGGTGCTCTATGTTGAGGCACTTTTGAGTCTCACAGTTTGAAGTGCCAGGAACTCAGTAGCTGATCCTGGCAATGAAGGGCAATCAAGCCAGGCTGTCTCTGCAAGTGCTGAAATGTGCTGGCTCACAGTAACGTGCTGCTAATGAGTCCCTTGCAGGTCACGTGAGGGGGAGGGCGGATGGTCTGTTTCTGTGAGACAACAAGGTGGCTGATTCTGAGAGGAAAAGGAGCAGCCTGATCATAGACCAGAGCTAATTTCTGTGAAAGACTTGGGATAAGGCCCTGTGACTGTTGTTTTGCATATCTGGACAATGTAGGTAACTGATCACAAAGGGATATGGACTCTGGGGTAAAGAGCTGGTCCCAAGCCACCAGACTTCTGAAAGTTTCATCACTTACTATTAAGAGAAAGAGGAAGAGAGAGAGAAAAGAAAGAGAAAGAGTGAGAAAGAGCGAGAGAGAGAAAAACACACAAAGAAAGAAGAAAGAAATAAATTTCTTCTGCCACATCTCTGGCAAATGTTATTTCCTGATATAGCCAGCTCCATTCTTAGAAATGGCTGGGCTTCACTGCCAGAGTTTGCTGAAAGCACTGTGTTAGAGCCAGCACAGAAAGACTGGACCCAGGCCTAATATTCTGACCCATCTACATCCTCCCAGGCACAAGCCCAACTTCATTGCCCTTTCTTTTGTTTTCTGCTGCAACTGATCATCTCATTGCACACATTGATCACTAGAAACCCTAGGATGGTTAGGCTTTGTCCTACATACACCAAGAGCACTGGGCCAGACACAGGCCCTACCTTATAGAAAGCATCTAATGAGGCCTTCTTCAAGCAAGACTGGCAGGTCAACACGATTTGGAGGAAGAACAAGAGGTAGTCTAGGCCAAAATACAGCCTGAGGCCAGAGATGGGCCCTAGACCAGCCATCATTCAACAGAGTTTAGGATTTCAAAATCTCCCTGCTATTCTCCTGCCTGAAGGGGAAAGCCTCACTAGGGATGGAAACTCAAAGAGAAGAGATGGGTGTTGGTTGGCTGAAGGTGGGTGCATTACAGGCCTAGAACTAGACCTTCGAGTCACAAGACCAGGAAGAGGTCCCAATATTGCCATGTTCAGTTGAGGATTATCATCTGATCTAATGTCTGTCCTTAAGGAGCCCTGGTAGTGCAAACGTTAAGCACTTGGCTGCTAACCTAAAAGTTGGTGGTTTGAACCCACCCTGCTACTCCGTGGGAGAAAGACCTGGTAATCTGCTTCTATAAAGATTACAGCCAAGAAAACCCTATGTGGCAGTTCTACTCTGTCACATGGGGTCTCTATCAGTCAAAATGGACTCGCTGGCACCTAACAACAGCACTTTTTTTTTTTTTTTTAATAACGTGGAAGTGTGGTAGACACAGAGATGCTGTCATGGATTGAATTTTGTCCCCCCAAACTATCTGTCAACTTGACTAGGTCATGATTCCCAGTATTGTATATGATTGTGTAATCTGATGTGATTTCCTTATGTGCTGTAAACTCTTTCACTATGATGAGGTTATATGTGATTGCCTTATGGGCTATAAACTCTATCACTATGATGAGGTTATACTGATGACATCTACAAGGTTAGATAGTGTCTTAATCTAATCTCTTTTGAGATATAAAAGAGAGAAGCGAGCAGAGACACATGGGAACCTCATACCACCAAGAAAGCAGTGCCGGGAGTAGAGTGTGTCCTTTGGACCTGAGGTTCTTGCACAGAGAAGCTCCCAGACCAAGGAAAGACTGATGCATTAGAAGGATCTTTCTCCAGAGCTGACAGAGAGAGAAAGCCTTCTCCTGGAGCTGATGCCCTGAATTTGAACCAGTAGCCTACTGGACTGTGAGAGAATAAGCTTCTCTTTGCTAAATCCATCCACTTGTATTTCTGTTAGAGCAGCACTAGATGACTAAGATAGATGCACAAAGAAGGACTTGCTGCCCAGCTGTGGGGAGAGTGGTTGGTCAGCAGACAGCCTTTAACTGCCAGCTCCTTCACAGAGTTTGCTTCAGAGGCAAAGACCCGCCTCCCTTGAACCCATGCCCTTCTTGGGGCAGCTCACATCTGGTGACTGAGAGGACAGGGGTACAAAGGTCCAGCATTTCCGCCCACTACAGGATGACCATTTAGACAATACTCACTCTAGAGCTTTACACCAGATTGGCCCAGGCTGTCAGGCCCGCATTGCAGGGGTTTTTTTTTTGTTTTTGTTTTTGTTTTGAATATTTGTAGCAGCTTTATTCATAATTGCCAGAAATTGGAAGCAATCAAGATGGCCTACAATAGGTAAATAGATAAAAACAAACAAAAACTGTGGTACATCCATACAGTGAAGTATTATTCAGCAATAAAATGAAATGAGCTATCAAGTCATAAAAAGACATGGAGGTACCTTAAATGCATATTGCTAAGTGAAAGATGCCAATCTGAAAAAGCTACAACAATATCTGTTCTAACTATACGACATTCAGGGAGAGGTGCGGGAGGGATGAATAGGTGGAGCACAGGGCATTTCTAAGGCAATGAAACTATCTTGTTTGATAATGAAATGGAGTAGACACATGACGTTATACATTTATCAAAACTCATAGGACTGTATAACACAGAAATTTTTTTTTAAATATATATTACAATTTATTATGTTTTATAGTTTTAAAATTAGGGCTATATTTGTTTAACTTACTTCCTGATTTTTGCACTCAAACACACTGATTTTTTTATGCTATAGAAATAGAAAACTTTAATATAAGACTAAAACACTATTTTTTCTGCATGTCATTTATTGACAGTAAATTTCTAACACGTCTTTAAAAATGCCATTATGTGGGGAATTTCGGTTATAAAGAGAGAAAATTGGAAAAAAGTAAGATCTTATTGTGCAACTTGTTAATTATTATTTAGTGTTTCTAATAGTACTCATTTGAAAAGTTTAATAGGTAAAATCTTACATAAATTAAAGCCATTCCAAAATGCCAACGAATTTCACCTACAGACAGTGTTTTTGTGTTTTGCTCTAATTTCACAGGTTATTTATATTATAAGCAAAATGATAGAGCAAATAATGTTAGCCTAAGAATGAATCCAAGGAGCTATGGATAAGATAAGAAATGAGGAAAATATTGGTAAGAATGTTAAGTGCATATCATTGGTATATGCACCGACTCATGCGGATGCTGTAATCTGCATGTTGCTAAATCTGATTTAAATTTTTAAAGTATGCCTAATTATCCCCTAACATGAAGAGGATAGGCAATCCTGTATAAGTAAACGAACGTCTCAAGTTAGTATAGAGTTAAGGTTTCTGAAAGAAGCAGAATGAAAAATTTAATACCATTGTATACGGAATCATGAGCCAATTGTATAATTTTGATGGCTTTCTTAAAATATATGATATTATATTAAATATACATGATAAAAGTGAATAAATACAAAATTTCTATAAACACTTGAGTAATTATGTTATAAAGTTTAAATATAGAGGCAAACAATTCAGATATGCATCTCTTCTTTTGAACAAAGCTTTTGTGTGTGTGTGTGTGTGTGTGTGTGTGTGTGTGTGTGTGTAAAAGACTGTGACTTCCTGAAATAAAGGACTACATCTAATTCTCCCCTATTCCCCTAGTACACTATAGCAGGTTCTCAATGAGTTATTACTAAATGAATGCTATATTAGATTCTGCAGATTAACTCATTTAGTACCACTCCAAACACTTTCTGTTTATTGTTTCCGTACTATTGAGGCTGAATTCGAAAAAAGAGATTTATCCTTATTCTTTTTTTTATCTTACTCTTTTTTTTATTTTAGAAATTTAAAAAAAATTTTTTATTATTGTAACTAAATGAAATTTACATTTCAAGTTAGTCTCCCATACAGAACTTTTTTTACATACATTGTTATGAGACCCCAACCGCTCACCGCATTCTGTGACAGCACACTCCTCCCCTCCGCCCCTGATTCCCCATGAACATTCAACCAGCTCCTAACTCTCTCTGCCTTCCCATCTCACCTCTGGACAGAATCCGCCCCTTTGGTCTCTTGTATCTACTTGACTAAGAGGCGCATTCTTCACAAGTATCACTTTATGTCCCACAGTCCAGTGCAATCCCTGTCTGAAGAGTTGGCCTCGGAAATTGTTTTTGTTCTGGGCTGATAGAGAATTCAGGGGTCGTGCTTTCTGGGATTCCTCCAGTCTCAGTCAGACCCTTAAGACTGGTCTTCTTAGTAGAATTTGAGTTCTGCATCATTCTCCTGCTCCATCAGGGACCCTCTGTTGTGTTCCCTGTCAGGACGTTCATTGGTGGTAGCCGGGCACCATCTAGTTCTTCTGGTCTCAGGCTGATGAAGTCTCTGGTTTATGTGGCCCATTCTGTCTCTTGGGCCAATACTTTCCTTGTGTCTTTGGTGTTCTTGTTTGTTTTTTAATATTTTATTGTGCTTTGGGTGAAAGTTTACATAGCAAATTAATTTTCCAGCCAATGATTCTTATATAAATTGTTCTGTGACATTAGTTGCAATCCCTGCAATGTGAAAAGCATTCTCCCCATTTCCTCCGTGGGTTCCCCATTTCTGTTAGTCTCATTTCTCTGTTCCTCCCTGCTTTCTCATCTTTGATTTTGGGTGAATGTTGCCCTTTTGAACTCCGTATAGTCAATTGTTCTAAGGAACACATTCTTCACGAATATTATTGATTATTTTATAGCCCTGTCTATTATTTGGCTGAAAGGTGGCCTCCTGGAGTGTCTATAGTTTCAAGTTTGAAGGTTGTCTTAGGGCAATAGTCTCAGGGGTTCCTTTAGTCTCTTTTAGATCAGTAAGTCTGGTCTTTTTTTTTTAATTTGAATTTTGTTCTACATTTTTTACCAGTTCTAACTGGGACCTTCTATTGTGATTCCGGACAGAGTGGTCAGTAGTGGTAGATAGGCACCACCTAGTTCTGGTCTCAGGTTAGAGGATGCTGTGGTTCATGTGGGCCATTATTCCTTTGGACTAATTGCTTCCATGAGTCTTTGGTTTTCTTCATTTTCCTTTGTGCCAGGTGGGAAGAGACCAATACTTTCTTCTCAGATGACCGCTCGCAAGCTTTTAAGACCTCAGATGCTACTCATCAAGCTAGGATGTAGAACATTACCTTTTATATATATATATATACATATATATATATATATATAGTACTTCCGATGAAGGTTTGCAGAACAAATAGTTTCTCATCAAACAGTCAGTACACATATTGTTTTATGACATTGGTTAACAACCCTACGACATGTCAGCACTCTCCCTTCTCAACCTTGGAGGACCTTTTTTTTTTTTTTGGTGAAAATATACATAGCCAAAGTTACACCATTTCAAGTTTCTGCGTGTACAATTCAGTGACATGGATTACATTCTTCCAGTTGTGCTGCTATTCTCACTATCCTTTTCCAAATTATTTAGAATATTATCTTTATGAACTGTGTTTTGCCAACTGAACTATATGTCCCCTGAGATTATGGTCCTCAGCCTTCATGTCCAGTAGTTCAGTCACATTGTCTAAGTAGTTTCTATAACTGTGCCACCTATATGCTCTATTAAATATATGAGTATACATACAACACTTACAGATATGTATGTAGAAATACCTACAACTTTACTTATATACTTACATGGGTTGTACTCCCATATGACATCCCTCACCTATTTAGCATACATATTAGCCTATGTAGCTACTCCCAAATTATTGCTTGTTATTACTGTTGTTGGCCTATAGAGGAGAGACACTCTTTATCTTTCACCAGCACATTCCTTATGGATTGTATATGTTATAGCATTTACCATAGTTGCCCTTTATTCTTGCGTTCCTCTCAGTGTCTTCCTTTGCCTTGGTCACCCTGTGCTGACTTCCCCCATATTGTGTGTTGCCCTACCCTTCACCAGAATTAACACTTGTCTACTATTTAGTTAGTGATTCTCTCTCCCTGCCCCTCCCATCCCTGGTAACCATCAAAGAATGTTTATTTCTGTGTATAAACCTATTCTTGGCTTTTTGTAATAGCAGTCTCATACAATATTTATTCTTTTGTGATAGATTTATTTCACTCCGCATAATGTCCTCTAGATTCATCCATATTGTGAGATGTTTCATGGATTCATCATTATTCTTTATCATTGCATAGTATTCCATTGTGTGTATATACCACAGTTTGTTTATCCATTCATCCATTGATGGGCATTTTGGTTGTTTCTATTTTTTTTGCTATTGTGAGTAGTGCTGCAAAGAACATGGGTGTGCATATGTTTATTCATGTTACAACTCTTATTTCTCTTGGGTATACCTAGGAGTGGGATTGCTGTATCATATGGTAATTCTATTTCTAGCTTTTTAAGGAAGCGCCATACTGTTTTTCCATAGCAGTTGTACCATTTTACATTCCCACCAGCAGTGTATAAGAGTTCCAGTTTCCGCACAACCTCACCAGCATTTGTTGTTTTCTGTTTTTTTGATCGGTGCCATTATTGCCAGGGTGAGGCGGTATCTCATTGTACTTTTGATTTGCATCTCTAATGGCTAATTATCGCTAGCATCTCTTCATATGTTTGTTAGCTGCCTGAATATCTTCTTTGGTGAAGTGTCTTTTCATATCCTTTGCCCATTTTTTAATTGGATTGTTTGTCTTTTTGTTGTTGAGGTGTTGAAGTTTCCTATAAATTTTAGAGATTAGCCCCTTATCAGATATGTCGTAGCCAAAATTTTTTCCTAGTCTGTAGGTTTTCTTTTTACACTTTTGGCGAAGTCTTTTGATAAACGTTAAGTGTTTAATTTTTTAGGCGATTCCAGTTATCTAGTTTATCGTCTGGTGCTTGCATTGCAGTTTGATTTCTTCCTCTGTCCAGTCCTGTTTCCACCTTGCATTCTTTTACAAATGTTCATTCTTAATAAATATCTGCCCCCTAAATTCTGAGCATCTCCTTCCAGAGAACTCAAGCTATGGATATGCTATGTATGGTCAGAAGATCCATGGAATGGTTATGTTCCACAGGAGTGCCTAAAGGACATACCATTCACCAAGGCCGTAAGGAATGTGCTGGTGAATGTAAGAGTGGCTCTCCTCTATAGGCCAATGCTGATGGTAGAAGATGCTGTTACAGACCTTGGCTTGCTGATAGCAATAGGGACGATAAAAACCAAAACCAAACCTGTTGCCGTTGAGTTGATTCTGACTCATAGTAACCCTATAGAACAGAGTAGAACTGTCCCATAGGGTTTCTAAGGAGTGGCTGGTGGATTCGAACTGCTGACCTTTTTAGTTAGCAGCTGAGCTCTTAACCACTGCACCACCAGGGCTTCGTAGGGATGATCGGACCCCAAAATAATAAAGGTGAGAAGATAGCACTTAACTCTAAAGCCAGGAGCTCTTAATTATTGAAAAGATGGGAGAGGTCAGAGTGGTAGGCATGAGGGCTGATCCTCAGAGAGTGATGGAAGTGGTTAATAGAATATGGAATCCCTAGGAGAAAATAGATGGGAGACTGACAAGGGTACTCCTTAGCTTGTACCAGCAGAATAAACCAAGGATGGATGACTGGGAGAGTAAGTGTGTATGTGGGTGGAGAGGTTAGTCATTCCAATAAAAACTTGCAATGTCTTGCACAGTTCCTAGAGGTAAGCTAATTTTCAGAACACTTTGACTGATACGGTGTCTGGATCCTTAGGAGGAAGGACCCTGCAACACCATGACAAGTGAATATGGTAATTATTTCTCTGGTCCTTCCTCAAAAGGCTCTATCACCATTTATTTGGTTAACTGTGCACTGGGGAAAGGAAGATATTCAGACATTTTGAAGACGGCTGACCATGGGGTCTGAAATGACCTTGCTACCCAGAGACCTGAAGTATAATCATGGCCCTCCTGGCGGGCATATGAGGGCCAGATAACAAATTTGAGTCCTAAGCACACGGGGTTGTCATGAGTCGGAATCCACTTGAGGACAACTAACAACAATAATAAGCAATATTGTGCTTACAGTGAGTCCGCTGGGTTAGCAGCCCCATCCAGTTGTTATGTCCTCCATTCTTGAATGTATAATTGGGATTAACATTCTTGGTCCAATCCCTAAATTGCTTATGGGGTAACAATTATCATAGTGGGGAAGGCCAAGGGGAAGCTTCTGAAACCTCTTCTGCCCCTCCCCTCCCCCAAGATAGTAAATAAAAACCAATATTGTATCCCAGGGGGGATGGCATATTAGCGTCATCTTTAAGTATCCAAAGAATTCAGGAGTAGTAGTTTCTATCATATCTCCCTTCAGTGCACCACCCTGGCCCCTCTAGGAACCAGATGGACTCTGAAGGCTGACTGTAGATTACTGCCAACCCAGACAAGTAGCAGCCGGACTGCAGTTGCTGTTTCAGATGCGGTATCTTTGCTTTGTTGTTGTTGTCAGTTGCCATCAAGTCAATCTTTGCTAGAAAAGGTTAATATGGTTTCAAGGGTATGGTATACAGCCACGGAGTTGGGGAGTGCATTCTTTCTATCTTAATTTGAAAAGAGGATCAGAAGCAGTTTACATTCACAAAGTGTTGGTGAAGAATGTTGACTATACCATGGCCTGCCAAACGAATGAACAAATCTGTCTTGGAAGACGTATAGCCAGAATGCTTCTTAGAAACAAGGATGGTGAGACTACGTATTACATATTTTGGATCTGTTATCAGGAGGGATCAGTCCTCGGCTGAAGGACATCATGCCTGGTAAAGTAGAAGGTCGTTGAAAAAGAGGAAGACCCTCAACGAGATGGATTGACACAGTGGCTGCAACAATGGGCTTACGCATAACAATGATTGTAAGGATGGCACAGGACCGGGCAGTGTTTTGTTCTGTTGTACGTGGGGTCGCTATGGGTTGGAACCGACTCAATGGCACCTAACAACAACAACAGCAACAAACATTTGTCACACACGGTTAAGCACTCGATTACTAGCTGAAAAGTTGGTGGTTTGAACCCACCTGGAGGCCCTCAGAAGACAGGCCTGGCGATCTGCTTTTGAAAGGTCACAGCCTTGAAAACGCTATGGAGCAGTTCTATTCTGCACACATTGGGTCGCCTTGAGTCGGAATCAACTCGATGGCAACAAACAACAACATTATTGTTATTCACTTGTTATATATTTATTGTTATCATTTTACATATGACTTGACCCTATGGGTCTTAGTCTTGTTTTACAAAAGGATAATTTGGGAGATTACTCTTCTGATTATAATCTTCATTACTAATGTTCTTCATTAAACTAAGAGAAGAACCAAAAAAATGATCCCAGCAAAACGACCATCAAAGAGAAAATTATTTTAAAGGGTCTTTCTCTCCCAGGTTATCCAATAGTACCTTTTTTGACCCTGTCTTGACTTTCATACTATAACAACAACTTTAAGGCCCAAAGAAAAGGCAATGAGTTCAGCACTTCTGATTCTTACCGTAGGACTGTCCTCAGAGCACTGTTGTAAGCATGGAATGAGAGAGTGAATATGAAAATATCTTGTAAACTGTGAGGCACTAGACATATGTGCATGATGATGGTGATGGTGGTGATGATGTTAATAATAGTGATGCAGACAGTTTGTTAACCGTTGATAAATGAGTAAGAACATGAACTGCTTGTTCCCACTAGAGTAGTAGTTGTACTAAAGGAAACGGAACAGCCTTGGAAAAAGGATGAGTCATGTAGCATGAAACTAGGACTGGTTATGACATCTTAATTCTAGGCTTCTGCCCTGTTCCTCTCAAATCTGAGAAGTATCAAACAACTTCCATGTAGTTTTCATTCCCTGCATGCTTCTTTTTAGCTACTTCACTCCAGGGAAGATTTGTTATGCATTATCTCTCCTGCATCCAAACCCACAATGTAGGTGGGTTCCACTCTCTAGACCCTAGGATGGAATGTCAACATTGGTCAAACGGTAGAATGCAGAAAGGCCAGGGGCAAGACTGCGAGGAAGGCCTGTCTACTTACCCTCAGGAAATTTTCATGGCTTGCTTTTCCTTAGCCCACAGAATGTTCAGTTTCTAATGGTAAAGCTCTCTTGAAATAACTACATGCTTGAAAGGAAAAGCTGTGGCTGAGACTGGAGACCAGGATGTTTGTTCTGATTCAGTAACTAACTTTATGTGTGACCTTGGGCAAGTTCCTTAATCTTATGCTTCTCACTTGGTAAATGGGAATAACAGTACCCGCACTATCTTTAGCAAGTCAGAAACTGGATGTCTACAGGCTGAATTTAGCTTGCAGATGCACTTTGTTGTGCCAATACAGAATTTAAAGGTTAAAAAAAAAATTTTTTTTAATGCATAAAATGGGGCACGCCCTCGACACAATCCTCACCACTCCCTATTGTTTGCCCAACATATTGATCTAGGGCTTAGTGATGTAATGGGTGGAATGCCCAGTGATTCATTTACTCCTATAGCAAACATTTCACTGCTTACTAAATGCCAGGAACATGCTAGATCCTGCGGCTATATAGAGAGGAAAGAGATGTCAACCCTTGAGGAATTTCTACTTTGGTAAGGAAGGCAGACAGAGCAAAATATTATAAAAGGACACACAGGTACCCCAGGTTCTCAGAGGAGGCAGTTGCGAATTCATTTTTGTTGGAAGATAAAGACTTCATGAATGGGGAGAAGGGGAAGACAGGAGTAGGTGGCAAATAGAAAAAATTAGATAAAAAACTAAGCAAATGTGACATATTTATTAATCTTCCAAAGAGATTTCTTTCTTTCTTTTTTTTTTTTTTGGCAGCAGGAGGAGAAAAATATCATTTTCACTATTTTAAATATGGAGAATATGATACCAAAATGATGTGGACTATATATAAGACTTAGACAAAAATACCTTCGTGGCCCAATCCCTAGTCTAGTGAATGTTCTTTACATTAAGCAGTGGTCCTCAATTCTTTAATCTACCTAAAGGATGCCCTTGACTTCGTCACCTCTCTATTCCCTCACATTTTCATGTCATTCTTTCCGCAAAAACCCTTCTTTTTTTTTGCAGATGTAGTCCAAACTTCTGTATTCTTTCTCTCCTATCTCCTGCTTCTCCCTTCAACACCCTCTGGGGTTCCCTTTCAGGTGAAGAAGGTGACTGGACAAGGAAAAGACTCACAGGTTCCTATGGCCTTCTCCTTCTAATTCTCGTCTCTAAAAATTCTTCTGAGAAACCTCCATAACCTCTGTAAAAGGCTTGACTGACTCAGGAAGGTAATTCTTATTTTTCCTCCTCATGTCTCAGTGATTACTTCTTTCCCTAAAGAGCTTTCTTTGGATGGAGGAAGTAGAATCATCTCCATCTTGAGTGACAGTTCCCAAATCTAAGAGGGTGAGTCAGATGTCACTCTTGCTTCTTGAGGGAGGCTTTCCACATACTCTGCATAAGCTACCCATTTTGTTTTCACAAGACCTCTAAAAATTAGCTCCTGAGAGAAGCCAGCCAGTTGTCTAGCATGGGCTACTTCTGCTGTTTAACCTCGTAGCCTCCTCCCCTGACCATGAAGTTGGCCAGTTGGTGTCCTAGGCCAGAGGTAGGCAGAGTACTGTCCACCGGCTAAATCTAGCCCACTGCCTATTATTGGACAACCCATTAGCTAAGAAAGGGTTTTACATTTTTAAATTGTTGGAAAAAAAAAACAAACAAAAAAAGAAGGATAATATGTCATGACTTGTGAACATTATATGAAATTCAAATTCCAGTGTTCAAAAAAAATAAAGTTTTGAATTTCATCAATAAAAATTTGGTAGCAATTCATTTTCTCTCTTGTTATATAAATACTTACATAATATCTTTAATTTAACTTCTTAACCTGTAAAACCTAAATTATTTACTATCTGGCCCTTTCCAGAAAAAGTATGGTGACCCCTATCCTGGGTTAGGGAACCTTTCTCCTTCCTTGAGAAGAAAGAGTTGAGAATCAGAAAAAGGCATTTGTGAAACCTGCTGGAGTTCCTGGAAATCTCCCCATTCTCTTCACATGCTCCTAAATCCAAAATGTCTGACTTTGTGGAAAGTTAAATTGAATTTTAAGGCTCTCTTAAACCCTCTAGGCCAGCACTGTTCAATAGAACTTATGCAATGATGGAAATGTTCTGCACTGTCCAATATGGTAACCACTTCCACATGTGGTTATTGAGCACTTGAGATGTGGCTAGTATGACTAAGGAACTGAATTTTCTATTTTGTTTAATGTTAATTAATTTAAATTTAAATAGCTATATGTGATTGGTGGCTAGTTTACTGAACAGTGCCACTCTAGAACCTTAACAAGTGTCAGACTAATTCAGGCGAAGTAAGAGAAATTCTGGTGGCCAACAATCTGGGTTCCTACAGGGAACCCTGATTTCCATATTGACTGGTTCTTTTCTTTGCTTATATTTGGATTCTAATCAATTCAATAGACATTTGTTGAGTATCTGCTATATGCCAGGCATTTTGCCAGATATTTAGATATTGCACATATGAGCTCTGTCTGAGTCTAGAGGTGAAGTAATACATAGAAGACAAATTACATGTGTATTCCCCTAAGCAATAACCAAGTGTTCTGAAGTCCCATAGATTTCTTCTAAGTGACTATACTGTCTCTTCAAAATGATTGTCTTGCCCTTTGTTTTCAACGTTCATTTTCTTAATCCTGAAACCTTCTACATGATCTCAGTGCTCCTTCCACATTTTATAGATCCCTTATTATGGCAATTGAAAACTTCTTCCTCTAAGAGTGGAAGATTGTTTCCTCCAGAGAACCATTCCATTTGCTTGTTACTGGTTGTAACATCTTTGACCAAGACAACTATGTCCATTGACAAAAACTTCAGTTTTATGGGGTCAGGCTGGGAGGTCGGAGGTAAAAGATCCATAACTCTGTCTCTCTCTCAAGCCATGAACTGTTCCCTTGGACTATCCCAGAGCAGTTACTGGTCATAGGGGCATGCCCATTGTGTTATCTCTATCTTGTGGAACTTGATCAGTGACATAACTGTGCCAGGCTCTGCCACTGACAATATCTCCTGGTAGACGGACATGGGAGTTGTTCTGAGAACTCTTACGACTTCCTTTGGGACCACAGGGGTGAATAATGCCTCATCTGTCTTTATGACAACACTTGAACCTTGAACCTTTGATAATGGTTTTATTATAGAATTTTTCTTTTTAATCTCTGCAAATTTCCCCAAATTCTGTTGAGCTTCATCTTGCTGGCTTCATCTTACCCTGGGTGGTCCAATAATTGGCATTTGTTATTTCTATTATAGCAAGCTTTCTTAAGAATTGATGTCTTTTTTGTGGGAAGAATGAGACATTCTTCACATAAGATCTTTTTCTAGGGAAAGTGAGTAGGAGTCCAGGTATACAAATCTATAGCCAGGCCCAAGAGCATGCTCTGTATGTGAGCATATCCTAGGGTGTCATGGGGCTGCATTGGATAGGAGGTGGAGCTCAACCAGAAACCTGATCAAGACTTGTTATGGATTGAATTGTGTCCTCTCAAAATGTGTATCAACTTGTCTAGGCCCTGAATCCCAGTATTGTGTGATTGTCCACCATTTTGTCATCTGACGTGATTTTCCTATGTTTTGTAAATCCTGCCTCTATGATGTTAATGAGGCAGGATTAGAGGCAGTTATGCTAATGAGTCAGGACTCAATCTATAAGATTAGGCTGTGTCTTAAGTCAATCTCTTTTGAGATATATAAGAGAGAAGCCAGCAAAGAGACAGCGGAACCTCATATCACCAAGAAAGCAGCGCCAGGAACACAGCGTGTCCTTGGGACCTGGGGTTCCTGCGTGGAGAAGCTCCTAGACCAAGGGAAGACTGATGACAAAGACCTTCCCCCAGAGCTGACAGAGAGAGAAAGAAAGCCTTGCCTTGGAGCTGGCGCCCTGAATTCAGACTTCTAGCCTACCAGACTGTGGGAGAATAAATTTCTCTTTGTTAAAGCCATCCACTTGTGGTATTTCTGTTATGGCAGCACTAGATAACTAAGACAAGGCTCATCCCCTTCTTAAGTCCCATTACTTCACTGCAGAATGAAATTATGGCTCCAAAGAGTCTGTCTCCCATATGGTCAATAGGCCTATTGTGACAGACCCTCTCTGGCTTTGCACACAGGCTGGGACCAAAAAAGCAAGACAAGTTTTGACCTGTTATGCAAGATTTCACCTTGAAGGCAAAGGTGCGCCTGACCCAACCCATGGTGTTTTCAGTTGCCTCATATGCATGCAAAAGCCAGACAATGAATAAGGAAGACCGAAGAAAAATTGATGCCTTTGAATTGCGGTGTTGGTGAAGAGTACTGAATACACCATGGACTGCCAAAAGGATGAACAAATCTGTCTTGGAAGAAGTACAACCAGAGTGCTCCTTAGAAGCAAGGATGGAGAAACTACGTATCACATACTTTGGACATGTTATCAGGAGGGATCAGTCCCTGGAGAGGGACATCAAGCTTAGTAAAGTGGAGAGTCAGCAAAAAAGAGAAGGACCCTCGATGAGATGGATTGACACAGTGACTGCAACAATGGACTCAAGCATAACAACAATTGTGAGGATGGCGCAGGAAGGGGCAGTGTTTCGTTCTGTTGTACATGGGGTCGCTATGGGTCGGAACCCACTTGACGGCACCTAACAACAACAACATACAAGGGTATATCAGGCCATGATGTGGGAGCCACCAAAAATAATTCAAAGACAGTCTTATATTCTATTACTATGGTCATTTGTGAAGCCAAACTGAGAAGAAAATGAGGGAGTAAAGGGTGGCAGGGGAGTCAGGGAGTGAGAGGGAAAGAAATAATATAAAAGTGTCTGGGGTGTTTGGGCCCATTCACAAGACTGTTGTGAGGCGCAGTGAGGTTGGAGTGTCTGTATAAGCCTGAAAAGGATTCTGGTGGCCATTTGTTTATTCTATATCAACACTTACCCACCCGTACAGTGATCTTTCAAAGGAGAGAACTATATCTGTAGTGTGTGCGTATTTTTTTAGTGGATTGATTGTATAATTAAATTAAAAAGTGTGTGTGTGCTTTTAAAATTAAATTTTAAATTACCCAGCAAAGTGATATGCACCTTGTTAAAGCCAAGAAGACATTTCCTGCGTTCTTCAGGCTAGACAAAATTTAGTAGGTTTATTAATACTGAAATAAGGGTGAAAAAATAAAAATGAATGTGTGAGATTTGGAACGTTGTATCCTGAGCTTCTGGAATATTCCATAACAAGAGACTACCTTGGTCCCACTTCCTAGAAGTCAATGGGTAAAGGAATTGGGCTGTTTCATCTTGTGCAGGCTGAAGGGTGACCAGATTTCATGAAGAAATACAAGACAACAATAACACACTGCTTCCATTTTGCACAGGACAAATCACGAGAAAATGAGCAGAAACATCAGCAGAGAGAATTTTGATTTAAAAAACAACAACAACAACAAAAACCACCACACTGATGCAAAAAATTGTGCCATGCTGCCCTAGTTCAGGACACACTTTGTGGATCTCTCCAGTGTTGAGTAGGAAAAACATCTGTCTGTGAAGGTGTGCGAATCGGCAGATGAATAGACTGAAAGCACCTAGATCTGGCTGATGATTTGTTTCTGTGAGGCTACACATTCTCCTTGCTGAACTTCCAAGCCCCAGTCAAAGCAGCTGCTTCTTGCAGTAAATGCTAGCAAGGCTCCACCTAACAGGTATTTCTCAATGGTGTGCTCAAAAGCACCACAAGTTCCATATGACTTAAGGCATCCTGGGCTTTGCTCAATGTAATATGCACCAGGAAGACACTTCTTCCCCATAAACAAAAGAAGCCCTTAATGCCCTACAAACATTTCAGGAATGTGAGGAGTCCATGAGTGTCATGGGCTGGGACTCGGGAGAACTGAGTACTCCTCCTAGCTATGTTGCTAATTGGCTGTGAAACTTTGGGCAAGTAGCTTAACCTCTTTGGACCTCATGTTCATCACCTGTGCCATGAAGGATTTCTGACTAGATAATCTCTAAGCTCCTTCCTAGCACTGACATTTTATAATTCTACTGTAACCTATGTTTTCCCCCTGCTTCACCTGACCGTGGGTACAAATACAATCGTATTATCAATAGTTGTCACTGTTTCACTGTTCCTGTAACCTTCACTCCCCTCTGTGAGATCTCTGTCCCCAATTTATTTCCAGGACTCTTTAGGCACCCCCATGTGCGCATGTGCTACCACAGGCATCTGCTATGTGCTTCCTCTTCTGCCATGACCGCTTTATTGATAGTCGCTGCCTGAGAAGTCATTTGAGGACACCCCAGCACCACTGTGCCTTCCATGACAGTGCTGATGTCTGTGTCCCTGCTGCTGCCTCCTAGTTCTCCAAAGCTATAGACCAACAAGCAGTCACTTTCTCAGAAGACCACAGTATGCCCAAAACACCACAGCAGAATGCACAGAAGCAGACAGAATGTTTCTCCTTCCCACTTTCAGTTACCCTTTGTCACCCTGGCATCAGAATTGTGCTGTCTACATCTCCAGCTTTGAAACCGGCTGTTGTAGCTTCCGTTTGCAGATCCTCCTTCCATAAGCTCAGACACAGTCCCTAGGGCCAAGGGACGGGGTCTAGTAATGTCTGAGGTGGCCAATTTCACTCCTCTCCCAGGGTATACACTCCTGTCACCCAAATCCCCATCCAAAGTGATTCTTGTCCGCCTTTCTGTCACACACACCCAGACAGGTCTGAATCCCTGAAATGTGCAGCATTTAGGCTGAAGTGGGGAACCCCTGATATGCTATTTAAAGAAAAAAAACAACAAAACAGAGCTATAACAGGAATTTTGAAGCTATTCATTTTGAAGACTATTCATGGAAGCAAGGAAATTAAACACAGCATCCTTGAATATATACCCTCCACACACAGACTTGGGCTATTGTTTTCTTCATAATGACAATTTACCTCTGGGACTTTGAGAAAGGGGCACTCGCTGGTGCCCAGCACAATAACTGTAGCGCTGTATCAGGTATCAGGAGGAAACGAGAACAAAGTCATATCATCAGGAAACCTGAAGGTTGACCCAGGCCCAGCAAGGCTCTAGAAAATTATTTTGGAAAATGTTTCTTATGTAACTGCCTGTGGTTGTTCGACTTGATCCCCAGTCGGACTGAACTGGAAGAAGAAAACGACTTACCGTTCAGCAGAGAAGCAGTCATGTTGCTATCCCATTAAGGAGAGAAACATGAAGAGAGAAGTAGGGACGGCGGTATGAGCCACGACTTGGGAGAAACCCACCGCCCACCATTCTTCTCTCTCCTCCATTTCTCTGTCTAGGGCCCAAGCACAAATTCAGCTCTATGGGCACTTGTTGTCAGGAGAAAGGATTGATTTAATTCAAACACACACCTTCCTTTCTAGGAACTTCCACCCGGTTACCTGCTCATTCAGTTAACTGGGGGCCCAATGAGAATAGAAAATTCCCAAAGGGAAAAGGGGGAAAGAGGCAAGATCATGAACGCAGAATTCTCCGTAGTGAATTGTTGGGCTGAGAAACAGTCAAAGTGAAATCTAAACTGAACTCTGTCGTCAGTAAGATGACACTAGTCAATGTACTTCTCTCGATATCACATGCACCATCCCAAAGTAGATTTAAATTGCCCTAGCAGAGGGCATGGGGGGTTTTGTGGATATGTATGTAAGTCACAGTTCTGGCAAGATTAAATTTCTCAAGAATTAGGATATATCAGGACTTTCTGGTTGAATTTTTCATATTGTGAGTGTGTAGGAGAAGCTGTGGAGAAATCCTACAAAGGGGAGAAGAGAATAAATACCGAATAAGAAATGGGACAAAACTGTTACTAAAGAGCTAGCCGGTTCATATGGATGACAGCTGGCTTCTTGGATCATTCATTCATTTTTCATTCATTTATCCACCCATTCATTCAGCAGATATTTGTGGAGCCCCTACTATGTGCTAAGCCCTATGCGTGTTAGTGATTGGTCAATGAACACAATAGACAAGGATTCAGCCTTCTTGGAGTTTGCAGCCTGGTGAAGGAGACAGACTATTGTGAACCAAATAACTTATGCAATTGTAATTGTGATCAGCATTAGGAAGGAGAAATACCGGGTGCTATGAAAGCAAATAGCAGGGGTGGTGATGGTTTAGAAAAATGTCTATGAGGAAGGCTGAGCCCTGAAGGCGTAGCCAGGTGAAGGGGAGGGGAGCTTGGGGAATGATCTAAGCAGGGAGTACTAACATGGGGTGAAGGGAGAGGCAGATGACAAGGGAATGTGGAAGTAACAAAGACGTCAGTAAAGAGCTTGTGAAACTCAATGAAGAGAAGGCAAACCAAAATCAAACAAAACCACAGGGGGACAAAAATCTGCTCCTAAAAGCTGCCAGCTGTGGCCGAGGTGTGGGTACAGGGCCCTGCCCTCCAGCCCAGCTTGGGTTCTTCCCACTTTGAAACCAAGCTGCATTTTGCCGAAGCACAAGGTCAGAGTCTTCACTGCCACATCCGCAGCAAGATATGTACTTGCACCAAAGCCTATGTCAAATGGTGGCTGTTGTCCTTTATAAAATAAAAACTGATATTTTATATAATGAATACAGGTAGTCCTTGCCTGAAGATGGGGTTCCTTTCTGATGACTCAGTCATAACTCGGTTCAGACGTAAGTCAAACGCCTCATTTTTTTTTTTTTTTCAGTTTTCATTATTATTGCCTTTTATTATTATCTTTATAAATCTGATATTTCTTCGTCTTTGAGAGTTGGAAACATTACATATAAACTTACAAATATATTTTAATACATATATCATAAAAAAACACAGATCATTAAAAAAAGGACACTCGTAAGTGTGGTTCATTGTAACGCAAATATGACGTTAAGTATTACATATATATTATTTTGTCAAATATAGGATATTTTTATTTATGGATCTTCAGATGGTAGAACGGCAGAGTTGGAGGTGGGGATAAAACGAAAATAACAGAGCACCTATGATGTGGCAGGCAACGTCTAGGCGCTTTATGTGTATTATTTCATTTACTGTTCAAATAACCGTACATGGTGGATATTATACATTTTATACTCCAGAGAGGAACTGCAGTCTGGGAAGTAAGAGACTTGCTGAAAGAGTTAAAGATGACGATGAACCAGCTCAAGTCGGTCCGACTGCGTTGCCACGGGGTTTCCATGTTTCCACTCTGTTTTGCAACCTTGGAAGCACCCGGAGAGCTCATCTGGTTCCAGCTGTTATTTTGTAGAGGAGGAAAATGAGGTCTACAAATGTTAACAGATGTGTGTAAGGTCACAGCAACTAGTAGCAAATGTAGAACTAGGCCTCTGGTTTCCCGTTGCTGGTCCATACATCTTCCCTGTTAATCGCTATTTTATAAAGGTAGTAAGAACAATTTTCAGGATGCCAAAACTACACGTAAGTTCATCATCATTTTTCCTGAGATATACCCTTTTTTACCCCTGAAAACCTTAGGGTGAAAATATGTAATGGGAATATCTTTAAAAAAAAAACAACCAAAAAACAAACTACTAAAAGATATATTTTGTAATAAGATAATCACACTTCAATTTATTTTTGAAACTTGGATTCTTGTATTTTGAACTCTCTTCAAGCAGAACATGCTTGTATTGAATGACTGACTTGTGCCTTTTGTATAATATTCTTCTTGATTCATCTAATGAAATGTAAAGTCCTAAATAACATATACCAACAGATTAGCTTCTCTAATAAAATCTCATACTCAGAATACGTTGATCCATACATTGAATCAATAAAACAATACTGTGGAACAAGACGATTTATCTGCTGTCTATCTATCTGTCTGTCTGTCTATCTTCTGGTAACCTTTGCTCCCTCAGAGATGAACTCTCCGTTTGCTATCACAGATTTGCTTCTAAATGGTACGTGTGTATGTGTTGTTTAAGCCCCTGTATTAATTTTCCAAGGCTGCTGTGGCAAAGGACCACAAAGAACGGGGCTTATAAGAACAGAATTTATTGTCTCACAGTTCTGGAGGCTAGAAGTCTGAAATCAAAATATCAGCCACATTGTTTCCTTCTGAGGCCTCTGAGAATTAAGTCGTTTTTAATTTAAACATATTATCACATCACTCTTGTGAGCCTCAGATTTTGCATCTGGGGAGTGAAAGTGTTATACCTGATGGCTTGTATTATCCCTTCTGGATTTGATGTTCAATGAGACAATGATCCTGGAGGTCTATTCACGACTAGCCCCCCTTCTACTCGGTCAACCGTCCTCAGCCATCTTTCTCACCTGCCAGTTCCTTCAGTTTCCAGCCTTCCCTACTGGGTCTAGTTGTTTTTAGGGGCCGTGGAGTCGATTCCGACTCACAGCGACCCTATGTACAACAGAACGAAACACTGCCCGGTCCTGCGCCATCCTCACAATCGTAGTTATGCTTCAGCCCATTGTTGCAGCCACTGTGTCAGTCCATCTTGTTGAGGGTCTTCCTCTTTTTCCCCTGCACTCTACTTTACCAAGCATGATGTCCTTCTCCGGGGACTGATCCTGGGTCTTAGAAATACTAAAAGGAACTTCTGACATTTCCAATGCCTGGTCTGAGCGCCCCCTAGGCACACAGAGAAAAACTGTTGTAGTTCTGGAACAAATCAGGGCTCTGGGAAGCTGGTGTCTAAGGTCAGTGCCAAATCCCTGAACTTCCCTGTATCCACGATGACGCAAGAACTGTGGGGATTTCCTGACTGTAAACTTGAGCCGGAAGGAGCTTGGAAAGCTGTACCGTATACAAGGAGGAGTTAGGGGCAAGCTCTGCCATCAAACAGGCACCACAGGGCTGTGCTGGGCTGGCCCTGAACTACAGACACATTCAGAATGAAAGGGTGGGCGAGAAGCCTGGCAGACAATGCCCTGTGGAAACAGTAGGAGCAGCCACACCCAGTATGATTGGGGCCTTGAGAACAGTCACTTGAAAAGTTTTACTGTTCAGTTCAATAAATTCACAGAAAACAATTCTGAAGATTATTAAACTTCAATTATTTGTGTTGCTTGCATTGCCCTTCTGCCACTAGCATGTATTTCACGAAGATTTTATCTTTGAGTATACAACTTTTGTGGTTTTTTTCACTTTTTTTTTTTATTGTTTTGTATACTACTTTATATGTCCATAGTCCACTTAACCATGATTTTAAACTTTTTTGATGGACTACAGGCAGTTGCCGGGTTACGTAAAACCCGCGGTTTCGTACCAATCCCTGTAAATCCTATTCTATTAAAAATCCGAGGTACATACCTGGTGTGTAATAACAAATGGGCACTAGTTTGTGATGCGCATCAAAACATTATTATTATTTTTACTGTATTATTGTGTTAAATGTTTTAGTATATCTAGAAGTGTTTCTTTAATGTTTTTTATGTATAGAAAAGTACACTATATACCGAGACAAACATTTGACTAACTGACGTTAGATGCAAACCATACCGAACTGTCCCAACTTACATACAGATTTGACTTAAAGACAGATTTAAGAACGGAACTCGTTCATAATCCAGGGACTGCCTATATACCATAAAAACCAAAAAACACAAAGCCATTGCCACTGAGTCAATTCTGACTCATAGCAACCCTATAGGACAGAGTAGAACTGCCCCATAGGGTTTCCAAGGAGCACCTGGTGGATTCAAACTGCCGACCTTTTGGTTAGCAGCTGAACTCTTAACCACTACACCACCAGGGTTTCCCCTGTATACCATAGTGAGGCACTTTTTGAGAAGTAGGGTATGTGTGTGTGTGTGTGTGTGTGTGTGTGTGTGTGTGTATGTGGTGTGTGTGACGTGTGCATATTTGTATCTGTGTGTGTGTATGGCGTGCAGTGTGTGTAGTATATGTGAGTGTCTCTGTGTCTGTGCATGTGTGATGTGTGTGCAGTGTGCATATTGGTGAATGGCGTGTGCGGTGTATGTGGTATGTGTACAGTGTGTCTATGTATGTGTGTGTGTCCGTGTATGTGTGTACTGTATGGTAGTGCGTGTGAATGTGTGTGTGTGTGCATATTTGTGTCTGTGTACGGTGTGTGTGTGATATGTATATGGTGTATCTGTAAGTGTCCACTCTTGTGTGGTGACTTTGTCCCCTCAGCTCTAGGTCCTGGGCTCCCCTCTTATGCATTAACATCTATGCCTGGAAAACGGAGACCTCCAAGGCACCCACATGGACTGTGCTTCCTGTCTAGGGCGAGTGGGGTAGGCACTTCCCACGGTAGGTGTTTGTAAGCCTGCTCAGTCACTGTGTGCCCGGGTGTGTGTGACAACAGCTTCTTCAGAGGACTACTGTCTGCACTTATCAACAGAGTCAAGACACGCGAAAGGCCATTATCACAGCCACCAGAGTGCTCGATTCATGGTGTGTGTGTGTTTTTCTCTAAGATCATATTTTCATTTTCTATTCAAAAAACAAACAGGAAGAAGAAAACATCTCTCGAGTCAGTCGCATTAGGCTCATCTATATCAACATCCTCTGATCCCTTTCAGAAGCAGGAAGTGGTGACCTGTATCCAAATCCACAGAATGGCCTTCCCCCTATATTCTGGCCCCAGTTCCCTGCTTGATGTGTATGTACACACAGCTCTGCCTCACCCCACCAACGTGGACATGCCTCCGTGTTCTTTGCAGACAGCTTTCTGCCTTCCTGACCTGGGTCATACCCAGAAGGTAAAGACATTTTCTTTAGGTCTCAGCGCTGAAGGGCCACACTAGACTTAGTTTTCTGTTTAAAGCCATGACTAATGGAGTCTTCTAACTTTCATTGGATAAGTCATAGGTAGTTCAATGGTAGAATCCTCACCTCCTGTGAGGGAGCCCCGGGTTCAATTCCTGGTCAATGCACCTCGTGTGAAGCCACCACCCGTCTGTCAGTGGAGGCTTCAGTGTTGCTGTGATGCTCAACAGATTTCAGAGGAGCTTCCAGACTAAGATGGATGAGGAAGAAAGGCCTGCCAATGTACTTCCAAAAATCAGCCAATGGAAACCATATGGATCACAATGGAACATTGTCAGATGCTTTGTGCATGGAGTCGCCATAAGCCAGGGTTGACTCATGGAAGCTAACAACAACAACATTCATTAAGTATGTGTGGTCACCTCCTGGATTAGGTATTCAAAATACAGTGGTGAGTAGTGTAATACAGTGGCTAAGGGCCCAGGCTCTAGGATAAGATAGAACCTGTTTACATCCCATCTTCACCACTTGCTGTGTGACCCTGGGCAGTGTAACTTTCTTAAGTCTCTACTTCCTCGTTTGTGAAATAGGCACTTACCTCACAGGGTTGCTCACAGGCTTAAAAGAGCTAACATGGCATAAAGTCCACAGCAGTGTACCTGGAACATGGGGCTCAATAAATGTTCGCTATTGTGTGGAGTGGTTCACTAACCTTCTTCTAGGCTATGGAGAGGCCCAGAAAGCTAAGCACCATATTTTCCAGACTCTTTGCAGCCAGGCTTCTAGATGCAGACTGTCTTCACTAACTAGATGCACTCAGTATAAGATGTGGAAGGTAGAACCTGTTCTCCCTTCTAGCCATTTTTGTTTGCAAGCACAATTGTGGAAATGGGAGGTTTTTCCGCCCTGGTTCTCTATAGCGTCCATTCTCCAGCTTCTTGGGTCTTGAGTGGAAGGGGTCGTAGCCGAGGTAGCAGCTGCTTTTTGGTTCCAGCACAACTCCAGAGGTGACCCAGAGGTAATAACCCCCCTGGTAGGTCATTTCTATATTGTTTTGGGAGCCTTTTCTGGAGCTCTAGCCTAAAACCTGCTCTTACAAGCTCCTACAGCTTCTAATAATTTTTAAGCGCCTTATTCGTTGATTAAATCCCTTCCTACTTAACATTAATAAAACTATTTCTGTTTCCTGCACTGAATTTTGACTGATAAACTATTATTATTTATACATACAAGAACAAAACAACCAGACCTGTTGCTGTTGAGTCGATTCCTACTCATAGCAACTAGTATTATTTATATATACAAAACGAATGAAAATAATAGCAGTTACCACATATAAGTCCAGATTTTTACAGAGGTTATCTAATTTCATCTCACCACTTAAGAGGCCAGGTCAGGGTTTGAACCCAAGTCCTTCTGTCACCAAAGGCCAGGCATCTAACCTCCACTCTACTTCATTCTACAGTTTGATAAATAGGGAATTCAAGTAAACAAATGGCTGTAATGCAATATGAGAAATGCTGAAAAGTGTGGGCCCAAGGCCTCGGGAGCGCAGAGGGGGAAATCTCGTACTCTGCTAGGGCTGGAAGCCTACAATGACATCTGTTTTCCACCTCAGCCAGAGGTTCACAACGTTAGACTCTTTAAGATGTTGGGGATCTCTGCCGAGAAGCTCCAGCAGCTTCCTGTAAAGCTATCATGTTATTAAAAAAAAAAAAAAAACTGTTGCTGTCGAGCCGATTCCAACTCATACTGACCCTATAGGACAGAGTAGAACTGCCCCATAGTGTTTTCAAGGAGCACCTGGTGGATTCAAACAGATGACTTTTTGATTAGCAGCCAAACCCTTAACCACTATGCCACCAGGGCTCCATGTTACAGGAACCCCAAATCAGCAACACTGTCGGACACCAGTACAGTGTGTTAGCAAATGGTCTGCCCTTGTATTGCAGGCCTGGGACTTCACATTCATTTGTGGGGCTCATTGCTGCTGGCTGCCAAAGATGCTCACGGAGCTAGGGGTTCAGCCAGCCAGTGTAGGGGCACGTCTGCCTCACTGTTATCCTAGAGATGCTTCAGCAAGAACATCACCTCTTCGAGAATGGCTCAAGAGCAGGGGCCTTGTCTTACTCAGCTCTGTATCTTTGGAATCTAGCACAGGGCCCATCACATTGCAGATGTTGCATGAATGAATGAGTGAATGAAGCAGGCCTTGGCCTGCGGCTGAGTAATGCTTCCTGGGGAGCTGGGCCCTTTGCATCCTTTTCTCAGTCAGTCTCTGCTCTTGGCTGCCACGGTTCCCTTACACTCCTGGCTTTGCACGAACTGCACTGCTTCTCATTCTCTTCCCAAGTCTGGAAAACCCAGGGCTTTACCTTTACTTGGTGCTTCTTTTTAATAGCCATGAAATTATCTACCTTTTCATGGACTGAGAGGTGCCCAGCTGGCAAAATGCTTTACGCTCAGCTATTTGGCCCACTGGTTAAGAGCTCAGCTGCTAACCAAAACGTCAGCAGTTTGAATCCACCAGATGCTCATTGGAAACTCTATGGGGCAGTTCCACTCTGTCCTATAGGGTCGCTATGAGTTGGAATCGACTCAACGGCAATGGGTTTGATTTGGTCTATTAACTGAAAGGTTGGCCCTACAGATCCACCCAGCAGCACCATGGGAAAAAGGCCTGGCAACCTGCTTCTATAAAGATTACAGGTAAGAAAACTCTATGGGGCTCAATTCTACTCTGTAACACATGGAGTTGCCATGAGTCAAAATCAACTTGATGGCAACAGGCTTGGTTTGGGTTTTTGGTTTCATGGACTGAAATAATTTTTTCTTGACGCTAATTTAAAAGTTTATGTGCAAATACAAAGGCTTAGAACTTCCAATGTCTTTCTGGAATGATGCTGATATAGACAAAAACTTTCTTCAGCTACAGGACCGATGAGAGTTTCTATCTGTTAGTGGAAGGTGCATTTCAGTTAACAATTCTAGCTGGCCTTCCCTTATAGGGGGCCTGGAGACTCTGGACTACAGCAAATAAATGCCCTTTGCATTTGTATGCTTTACTATTCGCAAAAGGGTATATATATATAGATATAGATATAGATACATCAACTCAACGGCAACGGGTTTTTTTGGTGTATATATATATACATATACCCCACCTGTCGTCAGTTTGATGTACTGAGGGGGCTTACATGTTGCTGTGATGCTGGAAGCTATGCCACCGGTATTGAGATACCAGCAGGGTCACCAATGGCTGACAGGTTTCAGCTGAGCTTCCAGAATAAGACAGACTAGGAAAAAGGACCCGGTAGTCTACTTGTGAAAAGAATTAGCCAGTGAAAATCTTACGAACAGCAACAGAACATTGTCTGATATAGTGCTGGAAGATAAGCACCCCAGGTTGAAAGGCACTCAAAAGGCAACTGGGGAAGAGCTGCCTCCTCCAAGAAGAGTCGACCTTAATGATGTGGACAGCGACAAGCTTTCGGGCTCTTCATTTGCTGATGTGGCACGACTCAAAATAAGAAGAAACAGCTGCAAAAATCCATTAATAATCGGAACATGGAATGTGTGAAGTATGAATCTAGGCAAATTGGAAATTGTAAAAAATGAAGTGAAACGCATAAACATCAATATCCTAGGCATTAGTGAGCTGAAATGGACTGATATTGGCCATCGTGAATAGGACAATCATATGGTCTACTATGTTGGGAATGACAACTTAAAAAGAATGACGTTGCATTCGCTGTCAAAAAGAACATTTCAAGATCTATCCTGAAGTACGATTTGACCTTATAGGACAGAGTAGAACTGCCCCATAAGACAGAGTAGGGTTTCCAAGAAGCCACTGGTGGATTTGAACTGCCAACCTTCTGGTTAGCAGCCGTAGCTCTTAGCGACTGTACCACCAGGGCTCCGATATTTATATATTTATCTATTTGCCTCTCTATCTATCTATATTTAATCTCTCAACTGATCATTGTTCCTGCAAGATATGCAGGGTGTATTATCCCTATTTCAGAGAAGTAGGTTGAAGCCAGAATGTGCAGTGGTGGTTCAGTGGCAGAAGTCTTGTTTTCCCTGCTGAGACCCGGGTTTGATTCCTGGCCAGTGCACGTCATGAGCAGTCACCACCTGTCTGTCAATGGAGGCTTGCATCTTGCTATGAACAGGTCTCAAGGGAGCTTCCAGACTAAGATGGACTAGGAAGAAAGGCTTGGCAATTTACTCCCGACAATCATCCAATGGAAACCCTACGGATCACAATGGTCTAATCAGCAACCAATCATGGAGATGGTTCAGGACTGGGCAGATTTTGTTCTGTTGTGCATGGGGTTGCCATGAGTTGGGGGCTGACTCAATGGCAGCTAACAATAACAAGTTGAAGCCAGAGTCCCACAGCTAGAAAATGACAATCCATGACTCTGAATCGGTACATTTTCCAATTTTCCTTGAAGCTAAATCCTTTCCCTGAGCTGTTGAAACAACAGGCATGAGCATCTGTATTTGCTCTTCCTCTGACTATTTAAAGCATGTGTGATGGGCTGGCTCTGCTGTCCAGGCTGGATGCTGGAGGAGGAAGGACAAGTCGAGCCAGGGTCATTGGCCCTGGAAGAGTGGAGCAAAGTTACATTGAAGGGATGGGGTCAGACTAGAGACTCTGACTTCCTGGCTCTCAGCCCCCTCATTTCGAGGATTCACTACCACCTCCTAATTTCTAATTTCCACGTAATGGACCTTGTACCATTTTATAAACTGGGTAACCAGGAGCCTAATCTTTGAGCACATGTTCTAATTCCTAGCCCCTGAAGAACTGTCAAGGAGCCCTGGTGGCGTAGTGGTTAAGCAGCTCAGCTGTTAACTGAAAGGTGGGCAGTTTGAACCCACCAGCTGCTCCGTGGGAGAAAGATATAAAGATTACAGCCCTGGAAACCCTATAGAGTCTCTGTGAGTCAGAATCAATTTGACGACAACGGGTTTGGATTTGGTCTGGGTATAACTGGCACCTGTCCCTTCACATTTAGTCCAGTGCCCCATGGCCACACACTCAGCAGAGCCCTGGGCAAGGATACAGGGAATTGCAGAAGATTCTGGTCCCGGGGCAACTCTTGGATGATGTCAGAGAGGTGGAAGCTAGAACATATGTGCATCTTGAATCATCCTTGGTCACAGAGGCCCTAAAGTACCACAGTATTTTTAAGGGGACACAAAAGGGGGCTGAGAAATTATGCAGCTTTGAGAAGATGGGATGATAGGAGGGCAGTTACAGTGGAGATGAGGAAGTACTCTTAAAATCACGACACAAAAATTACATGTATTTGGTACTTGACCATTTCAAAAGCTTTCTCACAAATGTTATTTCATGTAATTCTCAAAGTAATAGCCTTGTGAAGTAGGCAGAGTAGACCTTCTTCCACCACCACCACCACCACCAATTGCCATCGAGTCAATTCCGACTCATGGCAACCTCATGCGTGTTAGGGTAGAAGTGTGCTCCAAGGGGTTTTTAGTGGCTGATTTTTTGAAAGTAGATCGCCAGGCCTTTCTTCCTAAGTGCCTCTGGGTGGACTTGAACTGTCAACCATACAGTTAGCAGCTGAGCACTTAACTGTTTACACCACCTAGGGATTCCACAGACATTATTATGTCAGTTTAAAAAACATAAATCTAAGGCTTGGGATTGGCGTACTCTGATTCCAAAAATCAGGACTAATATGATATATACAAAAAAAAAAAAAAAAAAGGTAACCCAATTACCTGATTTTGGTCCCTGCAAATTCCCCCTTGATTTGTTTTGGGATGCCCTAGGAGGTGTTTCACATGTGCTCAGGAACAAGGCCACTCACGTTAGTTCCCCTGCTGGTGGCTGCTCCAGTGTTCTGCTGGTCCCTGTGAGTGTCACCCCACCCGGGGCCACTGCCCAGAACCTTCCAACACTGTTGTTGCCTCCCTGGAGATGTACACTTTCCTGCTACTCCACCAGGCCCAGCAGTGTCTCTGTTAGTATCTGCCATATCAATGATGTTATATACACTATGTGACCTTTTGGAATTGGCTTTTTTTCTCTCCGCATAATTCTCTGGCGAGTCCTCCAAGTTGTTTCACTGATCAATAATTTGTTCCTTTGTATTGCTGAGTAGTATCCTGTGGTGTGGATCTACCACAGTTTGTTTAACAAGTCACCTATTGAAGGACATCTTCATTGCTTCCAGTTTCTTACTATTATGAATAAAACTGCTAAGAACATTTGTGTACAGGCTTTTGTGTGTACATAAGTTTTCATTTTTCTGGGACAAATGCCCAGGAGTACAATTTCTGGTCTATGGTAATTGCAAGTTTAGATTTATAAGAAATTGCCAAACTGTTTTCCAGAGTGGCTGTACCATTTTACATTCCCACCAGCGGTGTATGAATGACCCAGTTTCTCCACATCCTTGACTGTCTCTCCCACCAAATCACCAGATATGCTTAGATAAGTCTGAACTCCATGTAAATTGGCTTCTATCCAGTCTGCTCCACCATGTCCCTAGGCACATCCAGACATGCCTGAACTCTCTGCAGTGATTAGCAGAAAGCTTAGGCTCAAGCTACAATTCCCTCATGTCCCCAGCTGAAAGGTAGGCCTCAGAGACCAGTTTGTACCATGTGACCCCATCCATACATCTGCTCAGAGGGTAGCTCTTTTTAAGTTGAGTGGAGTCAATTGGATCCTTTCTCTTGGGATCTACTCTGTGTCAGGCACTATTCTAGGTGCTGCAGATCAAATAGGGGACAATGAGGCAAGGCCCCTTCTCTAGTGAATCTCATATGAAGGGGAAATAGACAATAAAGAAGCAAGGTAATTTTAGACGGTGGTAAGTGCTACAAAGACTGTGCTCAGAGTAACGAGCTAGAGACTGATGGGATGAGGAGGGTGCTGAGCAATGAAACATTTAGAGAAGCGCCTCTCTCCAAGGAGCTGATATTTGATCTGAGCTTTTTCAGTGTTAGAATTTCTAAAGGCTTCTTGTTTTCCCCCAAGGCTAACCATTCTCATTTCCTCCACCATTTTTACATGTTTTCTGATGCCAAGATATCGTTATTGTCTTTCTCTATCAATCACTTCTTTTGTTTGTTAAAGCTCCTTTTATAATTTGGTTCTTTAAATAAAAACGTTACCTCAAATCTGGAATGTATACAACATATTATAATGGAAATGCAGTAAAACCTGCAAAAGCCAGAATCTGTGTAAGGCAGAAACCTGTCATAGAAGGAAAATTCAGATATTTTCCACCAATAGAGAATGATAAAAAAGTGGTAAGACTGCACCCTGTTAAAGGTGGAAAACTTTCAAGACCTAGAAAAACAACATTAGACCATCAAGTTCCGGCTCTCACAGGTTTTACTGTATTTTCTTCCTTAATTTGGACACCATATTTCTATGAATACAGCCAAAGAGTATAAAGACTTCTCGTTGTTGATTTCTTATTGTACAATGAGTTAATATCTCAAGTTTTTTTCAAGTGAATACTGTAAAGCCAATGCCCCCACATCCTGTACTAGTGCAACTGATTTTTGAAAGTTAAGGGATTTACTTATATATGCATCAAACTTCATTTTGCTAGCTTCAGCCTGCCAGATATTTCTGCCACTTCATTTCATCATTTAATGTATTTGGCATCTCTCCAAGCTTCGGTTCATCTATAAATGTGATAACACAGCATTCTCAGACCAAATTTCACATTCAAGTGTTGACGAGGACAGAACCCTGAGGCACACCTGCCTCCAGACTGACATTAATCCACTCAAGCCTCTTTGGGCTTAGTTGCTTAGTCAGTTAGGAAGCCACCTTGGGTTTCCCCAACTTGTCTATGAGAGTATTATGAGAGATTCAATGGAATGTTTTGCTCAGATCAAATTATACTATATGACTGACTGGTAATTCCATTAAAAATGCAAATGAGAGTGTGGTGAGACTTGTTCTTAATAAACCCATGTTGGCTTTTAGCTCTTTGAGTCCTTGTTGTTTGTAATATTACACCACCTGCCTCAAGCAATTAGCCTGACCTTTTTCTTGTTCGTCCTGCTCTGAACACAACTGAAAAATCAATTTAAAAAATCTTTATTTTCCTTGGGATCTTTGCAAGTCTCAGCTTATTTGACACTGTTCTCTTAGGGTGTTTCATTCCATCTTTTGTGCTGATCCTTTTAAATTCTGAGTGCCCTGAATAGTCAAATTGTTTCCACGCATTATTTTCTGCATGTACATGAGGGTACACACACACACGCACACATACAGCAACTTGGATTGCTTATGACTACATTAATAGAAGCATTATTATTATTTTTTTACAATCTTCCAAGTCCTTTGAGATGTCTTGCCTTTTGGCCACAGGATCATTCTCTCTTATCTTTTTTTTTTTTTTAAATTTATTTCTTAAAATTTAACATGTATGGCTGATTCAACCTAGAATTTTCTTTCTTAACTATTAAGGTCTTTAAGATGACATGGTCACCTTTCACCAGTCTTTAGAGGCCTGATTAGCAACATAGGCTTTGGAGTCAGAGAGACCTGCGCTGGACTCTCCTCTATTCCTGGCTATGTAACCTTGTACTTGTTAACCTCTTTAATCCTTACTTTCCTCATCTGTAAAATGGCAGTAGTCTCACAGGAATGTGGGGAGGATTAAAAGACATAATGCTGAACACATAGTACATAGTAAGCATTCAATAAATGTTAGATTTTAAAATTATTATTTAAAGCATTTATTACTGTGATCCAACATGTTAAGCACTCAATAAATGTAAGCTATTGTTATTTCTAAAAAAAACAAACCCTGGAAACCCTGGTGGCGCAGAGGTTAAGAGCTACGGCTGCTAATCAAAAGGTCGGCAGTTTGAATCCACCAGCAGCTTCTTGGAAACTCTATGGGGCAGCTGTACTCCATCCTATAGGGTCGCTATGAGTCGGAATTGACTCGATGGCATTGGGTTTGGGTTTTTGTTTTTCTTTTTCTAACTGTTATTTCTAGTTTCCTTGTACATAGAGTTGAATCGAGAGCATTACTTCCGCAAGTTATGCTTTCTTCAGGAAGGAACGAATTCACCAGACCTTTTGCTTTTAGATTATTAGTCTTCCTGCTATTCAGATAGATTCTCTTCCCTGTTGCTATCAGGTATTTTATTGTGTCAGTTTTCTAATCTACATTTGCAAAGTGCCCTTCACATCCTTAAATGATTCCACAGCTTTATTGTTCCATTTCTGTGTCCTTTAATCTTCATCCAAAAGTGTCTATTCTCTGCTTTATGTATGTCCCTAGAGGTGTAGATAATTCTAATATATATTTCAATTTTCCACTCTTCAGTTAGTTGTGCTTCTTTGGATAGTGGATTCTCTATCACTGGATACACGCCCTCACATTGGTAGAGAATATATTCTAGCCTTACATCACTTTTTAAAAAGCCAAATTCTTCTTTTTTAAAAGCATGCTTTTCTTTTTATATGAGTATCATGTTCACCTTTATTATCTTTGCTTAGCCCACATCTCAGATCCTATGTTTTGCTACCAAACCACTCTCTTCTCTTTTCTCTTCTCAAATCTGGGGAGCTTCACCACTACTGTTCTTTCTATTTAACACCTAAGATTCTCCATCACATCTAGTTATCGGTTTTACCTGAATCTTTTTCTCCTTCCTCATCGAATGTTAATATAAAGCCCTCTTAATCGGTTGATGAACCTTCTGCCAAACTCTCTTCCTGTTCTGTCTCTTGCCAAGAGTCCATTGCTCTATTATTGTAAGCCATGATCCAGGAAAATGAAACCTGTTTTTCAACTTGTTTATAAAACTAGCACTTCCCTTCCGGTATCTCCTTTTCTTTTCCAAGGTCATTACTTTCAACTAGAAGATGAGTCCATGAATATACCATGGACTGGCAGAAGAATGAACAAATCTGTCTTGGAAGCAATACAGCCAGAATGCTCCTTTAAAAGTAATGATGGTGAGACTTCATGTTGGACATGTTGTTAGGAGGGACCAGTCCCTGGAGAAGGATGTCATGCTTGGTAAAGTAGAGGGTCAATGAAAAAGAGGAAGACCCTCATTAAGACGGATTGACATGGTGGCTGCAACAATGGGCTTAAACATAACAACGATTGTGAGAATGGCACAGGACCAGGCAGTGTTTCGTTCTGTTGTACTTAGGGTCACTATGAGTTGGAACAACTAGAGGACACCTAACGAAAACAATAACAACAGATAACCTGATCACTAAAACTTGACAAGGACAGCATGAAATGGAACCTATAGGACAACTTACTGTAAAATATAAGCCAAAAAAACCAAACCTGAGGGAGGTAGAACCAACATGGCACCATAAACAGATGTACCATTCTGACCCTTTGCAGCAAAGACCTGAAAAACTAAGTAAAACAGATACAAACATCAATCTTGAAACCCTAAGCATCAAATGAAGGGATAAAGAACTAGATCAAACACTGAATGGAAGAAGAACTGATAGAAAACAGAGAACAAGGAGAAGTATAGAGGGGCGGTCCCCTGCCAACTAACATAGCACAGCATTGTCATCTTGGAACACCGCCAGCAATGACTCTGGACAGGGAGTATGGGAAGGCAACTTCACAGAGCTTCCCAACAGGAGACAGAGCACCCAGTATCCACAGAAACACACTGTCAACCTCCCCCACCCTTCTGCCCTGTATGCCACCTCCACCGCTTCAAGACGTGCCAAGCCGTGCCACTCAGCTAGAGAGTCACTGGTCTGTTGCCACCCTGGGTCCACCGTGCTCCCACCTACCAGCTTCCTCCACACTATTTTTTTCCTTTCTTTCTTCCTCCCGCCTAGCCCTGTACACCACCTCCACCTCTTCCCGACAGGCCATGCCGCCCTGCTTGGCTAGAGAGTCACCAGCCTGCTGCCACCGAGGGACTGTTCTGCTCCCACCCACCATCTCCTGCCTCACCATTTTTTCCCCTTTCTTCCTTTCCTTTGTCCCTTCCACGTGCCTGTAAGCCACCACCACCCCTTCCCATCAGGCCACTCCAAGCTGCCTCAGCTAGAAATCGCAGGCCCACTGCTGCCCTGGGTCCACCCCACCATCACCCATCTGCTCCTGCCTCACCATTTTTCCCACCTTTCTTCCTTTTCTTTCTCCCTCCCACTGGGCCTCCTATGCCACCTCCACCCCTTCTCACTGGGCCATGTTGCACCACCTTGACTATTGAGCCACCAGCTTGCTGCAGCCCCAGGTCCACCCTCCTGCCACTCATGAGCTCCTGCCATGCCATTTTTTAATTTTATTTCTTCTTCTTTTTTTCCTTTTCTTTCGCCCTCTCACCTAGCTCCATACGCCACCTCTACCCCTTCCTGCTGGACCACCCCACGCCACCTCAGCTAGATAGTCCCTGGACTGCCGCCACCCCAGATTCACCCTGCATCCAACCACTGGCTTCCATCATGCCACTATCTTTCTCGTCCTCTTTATTTTCTTGCCTCTCTTTCTTGTCTTTCCCCTTCCCACTTATCCTTATAATGCCTCTCCTCCCTTCCCACAGGATCCTGGGTTCGCTACAACCCCACTTGCCAGGCCCTGCTATGCTGCCATTTAGTTTTTAGTTCTCTTTTTGCCTTTCTTATTTTTCTTTCTCCCTCCTACCTAGCCCTGTAGGCCACCTCTCTCACCCTTCCTGACAGCCCCTGCTATGCAGCCTTGGACAGAGAGCCACAGGTGCACCAGTGTGTCACTGGCCCAGGTCTGCCCTGGCCCTATTCAGCCCCCGCCATGCTGCCATTTATTTTATTCTATTTTATTTTTCTTTTTACCTCGTACCTAGCCCTGTATGCCACTTCCAACCCTTCTTGCCAACTCCCAGGTCTGCCCCATCCCCACCTGCCAGCTACCTTTTTTTTCTTTCTCTATCTTTTCTTTCTCCCCCTACCTACACCAGTGCATGCACCACCCGCGATCCCTTTGGCCTCTGCCATGCTGCCACAACCAGAGTGTCCCCAGTACTCAGGCCCATTACTGCACTGGACCTATGCCACCCCTCCCCTCCCGACACTCAACCAGCTGCTAAATGGTAAGACGCATGCCTGTACCACTCCCTGTCTGACATTCCCACCTATCTGAAAGGACTGTGAACACTGCCACACCACTGGACTAACAGTGGGAGGCAGACAGCACCTGCCCAGTCTGCCTTCTAACACCTTGTCAAAACAGTGTACAGCAAAGATAGCTCACCTTGCCTGCTGCTGCCCTGCCCACCCAAACAAGGTGGTGAGAGCTATTATGCCCACAGATGAGCAAACAGCAAAGCACACCTGGTCCGTCCACCCTAACATATCAAAACAAAACAAAAAGCTGGACAAAACAAATGAACATACAATCAATAAATAAAGAAAATAATATCTTAATGTTCCAGAAATAGCAGACAATATCAAAACATATAAAAAAGCAAGACAAGATGGCTCCAACAAGCAACCAAAATAAATAATCAGATGACCCTCTAGTAGAAGAGAAAGCAGTGGAACTATCTGATATGGAATTCAAAAGACCAATATTTAGGGCTCTCCAAGAGATTAGGAAAGAGATCAAGGAAAACACAGACAAAACCAACACAAATATAGCCAAAATCAAGAATAACACAGATAAAACAATAGAAGAATTCAGGAAAATAATACAAGAACAAAACATCAAAATAAGTAAACAATTAGAAATCATACAAAAACAGCAACTAGAAATCCAAAAGATAAACAACAAAATTACAGAAATGGACAACTTAATAGAAGGTCTTAGGAGCAAATTTGAAACAATGGAAGACAGAATCAGAGAGATTGAAGACAAATTTATGGACACTACATTGTTTGAGGAAAAATCAGAGAAAAAAATGAAGAAAACCTAAGAATTATGTGGGACATAATTATGATTGGAGTTCCAGTACAGGGGAGAAAATGGATAACAACTGGAGACTAGGACACAGGACAGCAACAGCCAGATACCAACTAGGTAAAGAACTCTCAATAACAAAACAAAGCTAAAAGACTTAAAACAGGGAAACATAGATGTCAATCTGTAGATGATGACAACATTGAAACAATACAAAGGGAGTAAAAGGTGTAGGTATAGAACTTTCAAATGGAGAGAAAGTCAAGCTGATATCAAGTAATAAAAGACTGGTTCAAACTTTGAAAGACAAAGGTAAATTTTAAGGTAACCACAAAGAAAGTTAACAAAACTACTCATCAAAATAAAAAAGAAGAAAAACATAAAGACTCAGTAAACACAAAATTTACAATAACAAAAACAAAACAACAACAACAACACAAAGAAAATCCACAAGCAAAAGTGACTCAGCACAGGAAAGCAAGAGGAACAAAGAAAACATCAGCACCACAAAAAAAAGCACAATATGACGGCAATAAACTCACACCTATTGACAATCACACTGAATGTAAATGACTTGAATTCACCTGTAAAGAGACAGAAAGTGACAGAAAGGATTAAAAAAAATGACCCATCAATATGCTGTCTATAAGAGACACAACTTAGACACAAAGACATAAATATATTAAAAATAAAAAGACGGAAAAAAATACATCTTCAAAGAGTAACAAAAAAAGAGCAGGAATGGCAATACTAATCTCAGATAAAACAAACTTTAAGGCCAAATCAACCATAAAAGACAAGGAAGGACATTATATAATGGTTTAAGGGACAATCCACCAAGAAGACATAACCTTAATAAACATCTACACAATGACAGGGCCCCAAAATAAAGAAAACAAGCTCTAACAGCACTGAAAAGAGAAATAGACAGTTACAAAATAATAGTAAGAGACTTCAACGCACCACTCTTGGTAAAGGACAGAACATGTAGAAAGCAACTCATCAAAGACACAGAGAATCTAAAGGCCACAATCAACCAACCTGACCTCATAGACATATATAGAACACACCACCCAACAGCAAAAAACTATAGATTCTTTTCTAAAGCACATGGAACATTCTCCAGAATAGAACACATTTTAGGCCACAAAGAAACCCTCCATAAAATCCAAAACAATGAAATAATACAAAGCATTCTTTCTGACAGAAGACAAACAGGGAATCAAAAAATTCATAGAATCAAATGAGAATGAAAACTCATCATACCAAAATCTTGTGGACACAGCAAAAGCAGTACTCAGAGGACAATTTATAGCAATTGATGCACACATCAAAAAAGAAGAATGGGCCAAAATCAAAATGATAGCCCTATAACTCAAACAAATAGAAAATAGCAAAAAAAGTCCACAGGCACCAGAAAAAGGAAATAATAAAGATTAGAGAAAAAAAAAATGAAATAGACAACAGAAAAACACTAGAAAGAATTTAAAAAAGCCAAAAGTTGGTTCTTTGAAAAGATCAACAAAATTGATAAACCATTGTTCAAACTGACAAATGAAAAATAAGAGAGGAAGCATATAACTCAAATAAGAAATGATATGAGGGACATTACAACAGACCCAACTGAGATAACAAGGATCATAAAAGAATGCTATGAAAAATTGTACTCGAAGAAATTTGAGAACCTAGAGAAAATGGACAAATTTCTCGAAACACACTACCCACCAAAACTAGCACAAATCGATATAGAAAATCTGAACAAACTCCTAACAAGAGCGGAGATCAAAGAGATAATAAAAAAAATTCTCAACAACAACAAAAAAAAGCCCTGGCCTGACAGCTTCACTGGAGAATTCTACCAAACATTCAAAGAAGAGCTCACACCAGTACTACTCAGACTATTTCAGAGCATAGAAAAGGAAAGAATACTCTTAAATTCATTCTATATAACCAGCATAACCTTGATACCAAAGACACCACCAAAAAAAAAATTACAGACCAATATCTCTCATGAATATAGATGCAAAAATTCTAAAAAAAAAAAAATACACCACAACCAAGTGGGATTCATACCAGGTATTCAAGGATGGTTCAATTCAACACTAGAAAATCAATCAATGCAATCCACTACACAAATAGAACAAAAGAAAAGAATCACATGATCATCTCAATAGATGCAGAAAATTAATAAATCCAACACCCATTCCTGATAAAAAGTCTCAATAAAATAGGAATAGAAGGGAAATTCCTTAACATAATAAAGGGCATCTATACAAAACCAACAGCCAACATCATTCTCAATGGAGATAGCTGAAAGCATTCTCCCTGAGAACAAGAACAAGACAAGATGCCCTTTAGGTTAGCATTCAAGTGCTTAACCCTTGCACCACCAGATTACCTCTGACAGGCCTGACGTAATCAAGAGTGCCATTTAAATGAGGATCTAGAGGTTAGAAAGCAGTCACAGAAATTTAAATCAAGAAGAATTCTCTCTTGGAGGCCTTGAGTCAATTGCCATGTTGTGGAAAGGGCTGCATGGCTAGGAACAGTGCGTAGCCTCTATGAGTTGAGGGCCTCAGTCCTACAATAGCAAGGATCTAATTCTGTGAACAACCAGTGAGTTAGAAGACATAGAACCTCAGATTAGATTACAGCCCTAGTAAATACCTTAATTTCAGCCTGATGAGATCCTGAGCAGAGGACCTATCTAATCTGAACCTGGACTCCTGACCCATGGAAACTGTGAGATAATAAATTTGTGTTGTTTTAATCCACTAAGTTTGTGGTAATTTAGTATGTGTTGTTGTTGTTAAGTGCCATGGAGTTGCTTCCAACTCATAGCGACCCTATAAGAACAGAGTAGAACTGCCCCATAGGGTTTCCAAGGAGTGGCTGGTGGATTTGAACTGCTGACCTTTTGGTTAGCAGCCGAGCTCTTAACCACTGCACCACCAGGGCTCCAATTTATTACATAGCAATATAAAACTAATATAACTATTTTTTAATTAAATAAAACCTAAATAAATAGTAATATATAATACAATCATGGATAGAAAAATCAATATCAATGTCTAGTCTCTCCCTAAAATAATTTATAGATTCAGTAAAATTTTAGCCAAAATACCAATAGGACTTATATATTCATTTATCCAGAACTTGATAGGCTGATTCTAAAATTAAAGATTAATGAATAGTCAAGATGCTCATGACAAGAACTATAAGTAGATGGACTTACCCTATGAAACATCAATAAAACCAAAAAACCAAACCCGTTGCCCTTGAGTCGATTCTGACTCATGGCAATCCTATAGGACAAAGTAGGACTGCCACGTAGGGTTTCCAAGGAGGGACTGGTGGATTCGAACTGCCGACCTTTTGGTTAGCAGCCGAGCTTTTATAAATTAGATCTTTTAGCTAAAACAGTGTGCTTCTCATGAGGAACAAACAAACTGACCAAAGAAATAAAATATAAACCCCAGAAACGGAGCTACAAATATATGGAAACCTGATTTATGACAGAATAGGCATTGCTCATCATAGGAGATATGATGGGATATTCATAAATGAATTGGGATGATTGGATATCCATATGCAAAAATAATGAAATTGGACCACTACCTCACACTCTACACAAACAAATCAATTCTTAGTAGATTAAATACTTGAATCTGAATATGCATAAAAACTTAAATGTGAAAAGCAGAATCATAAAACTTTTAGAAGAAATATAGAAAAATCTATCTGAAACTCAGAGGAAGAAAAGATTTCTTAAACAAAGCGCAAAAACTGTTAACCAGAAAAGAAAGGATTTCTAAATTTAGTTACCTAAGCTTTAAAAATTCTGTTATCAAGAGACACTGCAAAGGAAAAGAAGAGACAAACTACAATCTAGGTGAAAGTGTTGACAAAATATTAGATCTAGAATATATAAAAGAAATCAGTACAAAAATACATATAATCCAATAAAAAGAAAAGGGCGTCAGACATGAACAGGCATTTCCATAAAAAGAAACAAAAGTGTCAAATAAACATCTGACAACATGTTCAGCATCATTAGGGAACAAGGAAATGCAAATTAACAATACAATTAAATACCATTTTACACCCACTAGACTGGCAAAAATTAAGATATGTGTTAATACCAAGTGTGGACTATTGATGGGAATGTGGAACAACAGGAAAATTTAAACACTGTTAGTTGGAATGTAGATTAGTACAACTTTTTTGGGAACAATCTCCCACACTCTATGACTCAGCAATTCCACTCTTACCTATATTCCCTATAAACATGCATGCACTTATACACTAGCAGCTGTGTTATAGGAACATTCATAGCACCACTGTTTATAAATAGTCGAAACACCTTTTAACAGGAAAATAAATAAACTGTGGTGTATTCACACTTTGGACTACTGTGGCACGTGAAAAACAAGAACTTCAGCTGCACACAACAATATGAATTAATTTTAGAAACTTAATGCTGAATAAAAAGCAAATGTTGGATATTGACACACTGTATACCTTTTTTATGAAGATCAAAAACAAGCAAAATTGAATGGTAGAGGTGTGTGTGTGTGTGTGTGGGTATGTGCAACAGAAGGATGATAAATGCAAACATAATGTTTATTTCAGAGTTGGGGGTGGGAGGTAGAGAAATGTGATAAGGAAGGCCTACATAATAACAAAGGAGCCCTGGTGGAACAATGGTTAAGCGTTTGGCTGCTAATCAAAAGGTTGGCAGTTTGAACCCACCAGCCACTCTTCTGGAGTAAAGACCTGGCAATCTATTCCTGTAAAGATTACAGCCTAGGGAAACCCAATGGGGCAGTTCTACTCTTTCCTGTCGGGTTGCTATGAGTTGGAATCGACTCGACAGCATACAACAACAACATAATAACAGTATTATTATTATTCTATTGATTTGGAAAGTTCTACCAAACATTTAAGGAAGAAATGATAACAATTCTACACAAGTACTTTCAGAAACTCATTACATTAAGCCTGAAATATCCTGATACCAAAACCTGACAAAAACATTATAAAAAAAGGAACTACAGACTATTATTTCTCATGAACATAGATGCAAAAATTCTTAACAAAATTTTCACAAATCAAATCCAGCAATATATAAGAAGGATGACCAAGTGGAGTTTATCATAGAAATACCAAATTGGTTTAACATCTGTAAATCAATCGGTATAATTCACTATATTTATAGACAAAAAAAGAAAAACCATATGATGATCTCAACAAATACAAAAAAGAATTTAATAAAATTCAACACCTATTCATGTAAAAACTCTTCATAAACTAGGAATAGAAGGGAACTTCCTCAACCTAATAACTATTACTTAAGAAAGACCTACAGCTAATAATACAATTAATGCTGAAAAAATGAGTGTTATCCTCCTAAGATCAGGAAAAGGGCAAGGATTTCCATTCTCATCGATTGTATTCAACTTCGTACTGGAGGTCCTAGCCAGTGGAAAAGGAAGAAATAAAACTGTTTTATTCACAGATGATATGCTCATCTTTGTAGAAAATTATTTTTAAAAATATACAAAAAAAGCCTGTCTTTGTTAGGTGCTTTCGAGTCTATTTCAATTCATAGCGACCCCATGTGACAGAGTAGAACTGTCCCATAGGGTTTTCTAGGCTACAATCTTTATGGGAGTAGACAGCCAGATCTTTTTCCACAGAGTCACTGGGTGGGTTTGAACCACCAACCTTTCTGTTACTAGCCAAGTGCTTAACCGTTGCACCACCAGACACCTACTAGAGAGTTTTGAAAAGTGTGGGATACAAAGTCACATAGGGGAGATGAAAAAAAAGCTAAAAAGCATTTCCGAACGTCATAGCGCAGGAACTCAGGCCTACTAAAAACAAATTTAATCATATTCTTGTTAGGTGCCGTCATGTTGGTTCCAACTCATAGTGACCCTGTGTACAACAGAACGAAATACTGCCCAGTCCTGCACCATGCTCACAATTGTTGCTATGTTTGAGCCCATTGTTGTAGCCACTGTGTCAATCCATCTCATTGAGGGTCTTCCTCTTTTTCACTGACCCTCTACTTACCAAGCATGATGTCCTTCTCCAGAGACTGGTCCCTCCTGATAATATGTCCAAAGTACACGAGATGAAGTCTTGCCATCCTCCTTTCTAAGGAGCATTCTGGCTGTACTTCTTCCAAGACAAGATTCGTTTGTTCTTCTGGCAGTCCACTCAATATTCTTTGCCAACACCATAATTCAAAGGCATCAATTCGTCTTCGGTCTTCCTTATCCATTGTCAAGCTTTCACGTACGTGTGAGGCGATTGAAAACACCATGGCTTGGGTCGGGCGCACCTTTAGTCCTCAAAGTGACGTCTTTTCTTTTTAACACTTTAAAGAGGTCTTCTGCAGCAGATTTGCCCAATGAAATGCATAGTTTGATTTCTTGACTGCTGCTGCTCCCATGGACATTGATTGTGGATCCAAGTAAACTTCAGTATTTTCTCCATTTACCATGATATCGCTTATTGATCCAGTTGTGAGGATTTTTGTTTAATTTAATTGAATCAAAGATTATAGAAATCTCCCCTTCCCCAACACACTACCATTACATCAACAAGGCTCCAGTATAGTAACAGTGAATTATAACGGAGAAAGCTACAAGTCACAGACTGTATTTAAGAAGGATTTCTTAGGGAAGCCCAAAGACAATAAAAACAAAAAAACTCACTACCATCAAATCAGTTCTGACTCATAGTGACTCCTTAGGGTTTCCAAGACTATAAATCTCTACATAAGCTGACTGCCACATCTTTTTCCCCCGGAGATGGTGGTAGTTTTGAACCACCAACCTTTTGGTTAGCAGTTGATCGCTTTAACCACAGTGTCAAGACAATAGGGAAGTGAAAAAAAAAAGAAAAAGAAAACCTTCAAAGACCAGGAATTTTCAGTACTGCTTAAATTCCAGGGCTTGGAAAAAGAGGGAAAACTCTTCTATTCCTGAATCACATATAATCACATATAAGCCAAAGTAAAAATCATAAAATAAAACATTAGCCAACAGAATCTTTTAGCACATTAAGAAAATAAAACATCTTGAGCAAGTGGAATTTCTCTCAGGAAACATTCTAAGTCTCTGAGGCAGGAAAGATCTTCTTGTGGACCAGGACTAACAAGAGAGCTGGTGTGACTGTTGTGGAGTGAACAAGTGGGAGATATTAGTGTATGCAGACTTACCTCGCTGGATATCTTTTCAGATGCATTTCTTGTCTCTCCAAATAGATGGTTAACTTCCAGAAGGCAGGGGCCTAGTGCTGCTCCTGGTACAGTACCATTCTCATGGAATCAGAACGTCTTCGAGTTGAGAGAGACTTTGGGGATCTTGAAGGTCACATCTACAAAGTACAAAAATTTTTCCCAAAATTTATTCATTCAAGTTCTACCTATATGACTTTTCCTAAATTTACTTTAAAACAAAACTTTATATTACCACTATAAATGGAAAACTGGTATATTTTAAATTCACATGAAAATAAATACTTAACTATTAAAATTTGTTTCCTAGACCACCAAAAAAACATCTTGTGTACCCTAGCAGTCCAATTGCCACCCTTTGGGACGTAGTTGGCTACAAAAGCCCTGAGAGGCAGTCATCCAACTGTGGACTGAGCAGTGCCAGGGAAGGGAATTTATCACCATGTGCTGCAACTAGTTCCATTTGTTGCCAAGTATAATGATCAGAAATAGTCAATAATTGCTGTGTGGATGATAGGCAGTAAAATAAACAAAACTGAACTTAAGCCAGGTCTAGGGATTCGCTATGAAGGCTACATGGAAAGTTATTAACCCATCTCAATTGTTTCCTCTGAAGCATGGAGAGCATGTCTTCCTTTGTTGGGTTATACTATCTTATTTTGTAACTCCTCTTAAGTCGAGTATGTGCCTATTTTCAAAAAGGTGCAATGACTTAGCCCCATAAAAGAATCAGTTCACCACATTTGTATTTGGGAACTTCTGCAAAACCTACAATCTTGCTGAAGTCCCTGGCTGGTGCAAATTGTTAACACGTTCAGCAGCTAATTGAAAGGCTGGAGTTCAAGTCCACCCAGAGTCACCTTAGAAGAAAGGCCTAGCAATCCATTACCAAAAAATCAGCCATTGAAAACCCTGTGGAGCACAGTTCTACTCTGACACATGGGGCCACCATGAGTTGGAGTTGACTCCATGGCAACATTTTTTTTTTTTTTTAATAATCTTGCTAGTTTAGAATATGAAACCTGGCACTTCATCAATTATTATTTAACATGAAGAAATTAACTGATAACATTATAACATTTTATTGTATTTTTATTTTCCATTACAAAAGCAATGCATGCCCAATGTAGAAAACTTGGGGGGAAAATAGAAAAATTCAAAGAAAAAAGTGAAAATCATTTTTAAGGCCACCATCTAAGATAAACTTTTCCTAACATTTTGGTGTACTATTTTATATATACATCAAATCATATGTATTTGGAATCTTATGACATATACTCTTTAGCTGCTTTTTCCCCTGCTAATTAATAGATATAGGTATTTTTCTCATTTACATGTCTACATACAATTCACATGGATATATAACAATTAAATAAATCAACTCCCTGTTCTAGCAATTTTAGATTTAAACTCTTTAATATCTATAAGGAGCCCTGGTGGTACAGTGTTTAAGAGCTTGGCTGCTAACCAAAAGGTTGGCAGTTCGAATCCATAAGCCACTCTTGGAAACCCTATGAGGAAGTTCTACTCTGTCCTATAGGGTTGCTATGAGTTGGAATCAACTCAGTGGTAACAGGTCTGGTTTTGGTTTTGGGATATCTATAAAGATGTGAGAAACAACCTTATAGCACATCTTTGTCCACAATTATGATAATCCATAGGATAAATTCCCAGGGGTGAAATTTGAATCATGAGTAATGCACATTTTTAAGGCTTTTGATGTTTACTGTGATCTTTCCTTTCAAAAGTTTATATAGATTTATAATTCTATCTTTAGTGTACGAGAATATGTTTCCCCTCACACTTTACTAGTATTTTATTCTAAGTAATCCTCTTTACAGATTACCTTAACTAGAAGACTCAGATTAACATTTCTACAAATCCTGACTTTCATTTTCTCCTAAGAAAGTTGGCACACAACAATAGAAGCAACAGAGTTTTTTTTTTCCTAAAAGTTTGAAACTGAAAATAAAAATGCTGAAGGTGATTATTTCATGAAATATTAGTTTTATTCAGATTGTATGGGATCATTCCAAAGAACAAAAGTAAATGGCAAAATATTTCTATCTCACTATCGCCCCGGCACATCCTGCTAACTCAGAGCTGAAGCCACTCCCGAAGTCCACATTTCAGTTAAAGATGGTTGTCGTTGTTGTTGTTAGGTACCGTCAGACACGCCTGTAAAACAAACAATAACAGACATGAGAAACATGCTTCTTAGTTCAGTCTAGACCAAATGGGCAACACCTGCCCAAAAGCAAAGACAAGAAGGCTAGAAGGGACAGGAAAACTGGGCAAATGGACATGGGGAACCCTGGGTGGAAAGCGGGAGAGTGCTGACACATTATAGCGATTGCAACCAACATCACAGAACAATTTGTGTATAAATTTCTGAATAAGAAACTAATCTGTACTGTAACTGTCACCTAATGCACAATAGAATTTAAATATATACATATTTCTACCTCAATCAGGTGTCATCCTGGTAGACTTAGGCTTTAATCAGGGCTTTGAACTGGTTTGTTCTTGATCTTGTTAAAATGTTGATTCTGATTCAGTCTGATCCCCAGGTGATTCTTACGTATAATAAATTTTGGGACCTCTGATCTACTAGTGGTTCTCAGAATTGGTCCCTACTCCCTAACCAGCAGCATTTACATGGCCTGGTATTTTGTTAGAAATGCAAATTCTCAGCAGGGGCGCCAAGTTGGAAGCCCTGCTTTTAATATGCGGATCTGCTTGTATTTGTGTGTTTCTTTACAAATGGATATGGTTTATAGCTTATCTCCTTTAAAGAATCTAAATTTCTTGAGGGTAGGAACCACTCTCCCCTGCCTTTCCTAGAGAAAGCTAGAGAACCATAGGGTGTTAGAGCCAAAAGTAGTCTCACTATTTCTCTTGTCCAACTCTCTTTTTCTACAAATGAAGAAATTCAGTCCCTGAAAGGTGGAGGGACTTGCTCACTGTTAATAACTGGTCAGAGGCCACTAGGCACTAGAACCATGTACCCTGACTCCTCTTCTAGTGTTCTCAGCAGTGTCTGGCCTGAAGCTTGGGCCTATTGGGAAAAGAGACACTGCTTGTCGTATTTAGAGCAGGTTCACAAACAGTGGTTCTCTGAGCCACTCAGAAGTCAGTGATGACCCAACCTTTCGTCCCACCTTTCCATCTGTCACTGAGCATTCAGCATGAGCCACACAAACAGGCCACCAACCTCCTGGACTTGCCATTTACTGGTAACCCCTAATTACTCAAGTAAACGTCATAATCAAAAACTGTGAAATGCTACCAAGGAAAAGTGCAGGGTAATATGAGGAAGTATCATCAGGGAACTTAATTTGGAATGGGAGGGGTTTTCTGGTCTGTCTTTGTGGCTCATCATCTAAAGCACGTGAGTACTTTGAGACATGAGAAAAAATGTATTTAGCTGAATTTGTTTATATCCTCTTTTTATTGAAAATGAAGGCATACTGGGGTGGTGCAAACAGCTAAGTGCTCGACTACAAACCAAAAAGGTTGGTGGTTAGAACTCACCCAGAAGTGCCTTGGAAGAAAGATCTGGTGATCTGCTTCCAAAAAGTCACATCCTTGAAAACACTATAGAACACAGTTCTACCCTGCAGCACATGAGGTTGCCACGAGTTGGAATCGGTTGATGGCAACTGGTACTGGCATATTGGAAATGACAGTTTTCATGAAACAGAAACATTCAGATTTATGAAAATAAAGATTTTAAATGGAGAAGTAGAATTAAGGAAGAATAACACAATTTCCAAACAATCCTAAGAAGCAAGATAGTGCGTGCAATCAAGTAGAAAACTTGACCAAGATTTTCTGGCACCCAAAACGAAAGGGGAAGGAAAGAAAAAGAAACAAAAAGAGGAAAGAAAAAGATGGAGGGATAAAAGGAGGAATATGGGATAATCCTTATAATCTGAGAGGAGATAATAAGTAATACAAGCCTTTCAATGTCTATTTCACGTTGAATGAAGAAGTAGAATTTTAAAGGCTAGGTCTCATAACAATTTTGATAAAAGTTAAAAATAAGACACTGAAGCATAAATATAGTGAAGGCAGCTCTGTGGGAGCTTAAAGTGATGAAGTTCAAGTTCATAGATTTTTGGAGGTCCAGGCTAACCTGAAGATAAAAATTAGAATATTTGGAGGTATGGATAGCTATTATGCCCCTTAGACTCTCTCAACGAAATGTAATAACTCTCAGCTCAGTTTTTGATAGGAGTTGATCGTTGAGGTTATACTTTCAGGAAGGTGTTCTATCCTGCTAATTAAAGACAGATGCATATGCTTTGAAAATCAGATGAAAGGATGAGAAGGTCAATGTCTTGTTATGGTAAGAGAGGAGTCTGCCAACATTCTCATGAAGAACGAAGCCACACCCCTTCTAAGTGTAGGTCACCCACTAGAGTTTGTGTTTAACTGAGACACCAAAATTTCCTGGGCTAAAATAGATGAATATTTCAAGTCAGGTTATCATAGTCAGAGCAAATCTCTGTAAGGCTTGGGTAGAATGTCTAGATACTGTTGTAAATAATATGGCTTCATCATGTACGGACAGAACGAATTAAGCACAGATGAACCCTTAGGAAACTGAATGACTGATTCATCAAAGGAGTTATTGGATATCCACCAAGTAAATATTCAAGCCTGTTTCATTCAGGACAATTATTTTTATTTTGTTGTAGTCAATGTCTAGCTCTTTTTCCTGTTGGTGTAATAAAACCAAGTGGTTTGCATTTATACATGAGCTGTCCACTTAAAACTGTGACCCGGTGTTTCTAGAAACTTTTTCTGCCTTGCTGATTTTGGCGGCAGAGTTACAATGCAGATTTTGCAGCTCTATCCAGGGATCTACACTGAATGCTTCCACAGCTTAGTTCATGACCTATGAATGAGAGGGATTTAATTCTTCATATTCACTAAACGCATGAAAGATTTTTTAAAGGATTTTTTGATTGATTGATATCCTGATTGAGCTAATTGGTAGGCTCCTCTCCAGAACTACCTGGTCCTGAGGGATCTTTTCCAATATAAATCACATCAGGTCACTCTCCACTCAAAAATCTTCAATGTCTTCCTATCACTTTTAGTTGAAATCTAAAGTCCTCAACATGGTTGCTCAGGCTTGCGTGATCTGGCTTCTGCCTTCCTCTCCAGCCACCCCTTTGCTCACCATATTGCTGCCTTTACTAGACGCTGTCATCCTCTTTCCCACCAAGAAGCTGTTCCCACTGACCAGAATTCTTTCTTGTCTTCTAGGTCTCAGGTTAAAATATTGCTTCCCTAAGCCCTTCCCATTCCAAATTAGATTCTCTAGTTATACTCCCTCACAGTATCCTGCTCTTTTCCTTTGCAGCATTTTCACAGTTTTTATTTCTGACATTTATTTGAGTAATTAGGGGTTACCAGTAAGTGGCAAGTCCAGGAGGTCGGTAGCCTATTTGTGTGGCTCATGCTGAATGCTCAGCTGAATGCACAGTGACAGAAATTCAGTGTTTACTGAATGGATGAAGATTTATAAATGTCCGGTATTTGCTCCCATGTGTTTGTGACCGCTCCATTAGTCATTGTGCTTTAATATTCCTTTTTTGTTTGTTTTAGGAAATAGGTTCTTAACTATCACTTTAAGACGAAAGTTATAGCAAACATTCTTTCCTTTCTAGCTCTCTCTCTGCCATACAGTGCAGACCAGCTGTGAGGAAATACCTTCTTCTGTGGACAAGGGGAGCCATGGGGTCCTCAAGCTCTGAGCAGAGGGCAGATGGGAGCCTGGGTACGAGATCCAGGACAGCATCTTGTTAGCTCAGCAGAGGGGCTGGGGTATCTCGGAAGGCCAACAAGGAAAGTTAGGGCTCAATCGGCAGGGCCCCTCATCGTCCAAGCACCAAAGTTGAAATAAGGACATTTTATAAATAACTTTTGTTTATCCATCCTCAAGTGTCAACCTTACAGCTGAGTGTGACATATTAATCAGGGAAGAATTCTTACTGGCAAGGCCAAGAGATAAGATTATCTAAAAATTATCTATGGGCTGATCTAGGACTCTATAGTAAAGAGAGAGTGAGGACAGCTAGGGGGAGCCATCAGGGAAGATGATCTTGAAGCTTTAAACTTACCTTCCAGAATATCTTCCAAAACAATTTTGAAAGCTCCCTGGTTTCCAGGCACAAATTATGTTTTGAATTGTCAACACAAAGTGGAGGTGACTTCGAGACAGGTGGTCTGCCGTTTTTCAGATGCAGCCCCTCGAGTAGTTTTGAAACAAGAAGTGTAGGCCAGTTTCACAAAGAAAAATGAGTTCTGGTATGGGTTAGTTCCAAGATGAATATGGACAAGGGCTCTGAGACGCTCCTCAACAGGCCCAGCCCCTGAATGATCCCCTTACAGCTTTTGAAATAGACCCAGGGGCAGAATTCAGAAACCTAAAATGGAAAGGGAAAGAGAAGCAATTTAGCATCTTGACAAGAAATTGACTCCAAAAAGCCCTCTGAGGAGCAGAGAGTTTTGAAAATGCTGTGGTGGGCAGTTTCCAAATGCCCCATGGGAGTTAGGACTGACCTTCCTAGGGATAATCAGGGTGAGGTTGCTCGGGGTCTGAGAGAGGACTAAGATATTGTGCTTGTATAGGCAGTCCTCGGATTATGAACGAGTTCCGTTCCTAAGTCTGTCTTTAAGTCAAATTTGTACATAAGTCAGGAAAGTTAGGTAAGGTTCGTACCTAACGTCAGTTAGTCAAATGTTTGTCTTAGTATATAGTATACCTTTCTATGCATAAAAAAAATTTAAAAAAAAACTTCCAGATATACTGAAACATCTTTAACATAATAATATAGTAATAATAATAACAATGTTTTGATATGTGCCGCAAAGTACTGCCCATTTGTTATTATGAACCATTGTATGTACCTTGGATTTTTAATATAATAAGTTCTACGGGGGATTAGTTAGTAGCTACAGGTTGTACCTAAGTCAGACATTCATAACCCGGGAACTGCCTGTAATTCTGTCGGATCCCTGGTGACCTTTGCAATGGAGAGGAACGGCAAGTCTTAGAAGCAAAGTATGAGGCCCTATTTATTTATTTTTATTTTTTCCCATACAAAAATTTGTACATACATTGTTATGTGACCCTAATTGCTCTCCCCATACTGTGACAGCACACTCCTCCTTTCCACCCCTGTTTCGCAGTGTCCATTCTACCAGCTCCTAACCCTCTCTGCCTTCCCTTCTCACCTCCCAACAGAAGCTGCCCGTTTAGTCTCTTGTATTTACTTGAGCTAAGAGGCACACTCCTCACGAGTATCACTTTATGTCCCACAGTCCAGTCCAATCCCTGTCTGAAGAGTTGGCTTCGGAAACTGTTTTTGTTCTGGGCTGATAGAGAATCCAGGGTCCGTGCTTTCCGGGATTCCTCCAGTCTCAGTCAGACCATTAAGACTGGTCTTCTTACTAGATTTAAGTTCTGCACCCCACCTTTCTGCTGCTCCATCCAGGACTCTATGTTGTGTTCCCTGTCAGGGTAGTCATTGGTGGTAGCCAGGCACCATCTAGTTCTTCTGGTCTCAGGCTGATGAAGTCTCTGGTTTATGTGGCCCTTTCTGTCTCTTGGGCTAATACTTTCCTTGTGTCTTTGGTGTTCTTCATTCTCCTTTACTCCAGGTGGTTGGGACCAACTGATGCACCTTAGATGGCCACTTGCAAGCTTTTAAGACCCCAGATGCCACACTCACCAAAGTAGGATGCAGAACATTTTCTTAATAAGCTTTGTTATGCCAATTGACCTAGATGTCCCCTGAAAGCATGGTCCCCAGAACCCTGCCCCTGCTACTCTGTCCCTCAAAGTGTTTGGTTGTATTCAGGAAACTTCTTAGCTTTGGTTTAGTCCAGTTGTGCTGGCTTCCCCTGTAGTGTGTGCTGGCCTTCCTTCACCTAAGATAATTCTTATCTACTATCTAGTTAGTAAATAACCCTCACTCTCCCTCCCCACCTTCGTAACCATCAAAGAATGTTTTCTTCTGTGTTTCAACCTTTTCTTGAGTTCTTATAATAGTGGTCTTATACAATATTTGTCCTTCTGTGATTGACTGTATTCACTCAGCATAATGACCTCCAGCTTCCTCCACGTTATAAGATGTTTCATGGCTTCATTGTTGTTCTTTATCGTCACGTGGTATTCCATAGTGTGGATATACCATAATTTTTTTTATCCATTCGTCCTTTGATGGACACCTACTTTGTTTCCATCTTTTTGCTATTGTGAACAGTGCTGCAATGAACATGGGTGTGCATATATCTATTTGTGTGAAGGCTCTTATTTTTCTAGGATATATTCCAATGAGCAGGCTGGCTGGATCATATGGTACTTCAATTTCTAGCTTTTTAAGCAAGTGCCAAATAGATTTCCAAAGTGGTTGTACCATTTTACATTCCCACCAACAGTGTATAAGTGTTCCAGTCTCTCCATGACCTCTCTAGCATTTATTATTTTGTAGTTTTGGGATTAACACTAGCCTTGTTGGGGTGAGATGATATCTCATTGTAGTTTTGCTCTGCATTTCTCTAATGGCTAATGATCGTGAGAATTTCTTCATGTGTCTGTTAGCTGCCTGAATATCCTCTTTGGCGAAGTGCTTGTTCATATCCTTTGCCCATTTTTGAATTGGGTTATTTGTCTTTTTGTTGTTGAGGTTTTGCAGTATCTTGTAGATTTTAGAGATTAGACACTGATTGGATTTGTCGTAGCCAAAAATTTTTCCCAGTTTGTAGGTTGTCTTTTGACTCTTTTGGTGAAGTCTTTTGATGAGCATAAGTG
>NW_004443957.1:19319124-19320323 GCF_000243295.1 Trichechus manatus latirostris | reverse complement strand
CAGGCTGTTTTGACTACTGTGGCAGTATAATAGTTTCTAAAATCAGGTAGTGTGAGGTCTCCTGCTTTGTTCTTCTTCTTGAGTAATGCTTTACTTATTTGGGACCTCTTCCTTTTCCATATGAAGTTGGTGATTTGTTTCTCCATCTCATTAAAAAATGCTGGTGGAATTTGGAATGGGATTGCATTGTATCTGTAGATCTCTTTGGGTAGAATTGACATTTTCACAATGTTGAGTCTACCTATCCATGAGCAAGCTATGTTTTTCCACTTATGCAGGTCTCTTTTAGTTTCTTGTAGTAGCGTCTTATATTTTTCATTGTCTAGATCTTTTATGTCTCTGGTTAGTTTTATTAAGTATTTTATCTTCTTGGGGGTATTGTAAATGGTATTGATTTGGTGATTTCCTCTTTGAGGTTCTTTTTGCTGGTATAAAGGAATCCAACTGATTTTTGTATGTTTATATTGTATCCTGAAACTTTGCTGAAATCTTCTACTAGTTCCAGTAGTTTTCTTGTGGATTATTTGGGGTTTTCTGTATATAAAATCATATCATCTGCAGTAGAGATACTTTGACTTCTTCCCTACCAATTTGGATGACCTTTATTTCTTTTTCTAGCCTAATTGCTCTGGCTAGGACCTCCAGTACAATGTTGAATAAGAGTGGTGATAAAGGGCATCCATGTCTGGTTCCTGTCCTCATGGGGAATGCTTTCAAAGTCTCTCCATTAAGGATGATGTTGACTGTTGGCTTTGTATAAATGCCCTTAATTATACTGAGGAATTTCCCTTCTATTCTTATTTTGCTGAGAGTTTTTATCATGAATGGGTGTTGGACTTTGTCAAATGCCTTTTCTGCATCGATTCATAAGATCATGTGGTTCTTGTCTTTTGTTTTATTTGTGTGATGGATTACACTGATTGTCTAATGTTGAACCACGCGTGCATACCTGGTATAAATCCCTCTTTGTCATGGTGAATTATTTTTTTGATATGTTGCTGAATTCTATTGGCTAGAATTTTGTTGAGGATTTTTGCATCTATGTTCATGAGGGATATTTGTCTGTAATTTTCTTTTTTTGGGGTGTCTTTACCTGGTTTTGGTATCAGAGTTATGCTGGCTTCATAGAATGAGTTTGGGAGTATTCCATCCTTTTCTATGCTCTGAAATACCTTTAGTAGTAGTGGTGTTAACTCTTC